>NC_133131.1:10167981-10420481 GCF_048418815.1 Hemitrygon akajei
TTGAAGTAAGTGTCTAAGAACTTTGTGTTAAAACATATGAATGAGTTCAGAGCTGTTGATACTGATCTGCCATTTGTAATTGTTGTTTAAATATAATGTTTTTGGACAATAATAGATCAATTAGCTCTTTATGTCAGTCGGATTTATTAAATCATCTAACTCTATGCAATTGGGTGATCCACAATACAGGATATCACAGCTTTTGGAAACTTCTACATTTGATCAAGCTTCCATGATATATCTGTGCCCCCTCCACCTTCCTTCTGTAGTTATTCTCATTAGTTTCATGAACTTTCCTTGCTATTCAAAACAACACTATGAAGGTGTATTTACTATTTCAAACAAAAGTTGTGTATTTTCCAGTTTATGGACAAAATCAACTTAGCGACATCTGTAAAAACTGAACCATTTCAGTACCTGGTGTTGATCTGTAAGTACTCAAGAGAACAATAATGCTTGATTTAAACTTTCAGGTTTTCGCTGTTGATTGGAGTCCTGATGGACAAAGGGTGGCAAGCGGTGGAAAAGACAAAGTGTTGAGAATGTAAGTAAGGACCGAGAACTGAGTGGTCCATTGAACAGTTTGCATGAATTAGGACTGGGTTATCAATTAAACTTACTGGACCTATCAAACCTTTTCATAAAAATAATGTCATTTTGCTAATCCAGTTTTAGATGTCTTCAGACGTCTGTGCCTGTGCCTCTGTAATGTCATGAAATAAGTGGCTGAAAGTTGAAATAAGCGTCAGTAGAGCACAGAAATGCCGGGGACACTGCACCAGATAGCATCACTGGAAAGAAGCAGAGTTAGTATTTCACACCACCTGATAAAAGCCATTGACCCAAAACAGAATACTTGCTTTGCATAATTGTAACGTATATAGTACCAATTCCTTCTTGTAGGTTTCAAGTTGAATTTGTAATGAGGAATTGTTGCCTTGCTTTCAAAGCAAACGAAAACTTTTTACGAACACAAGATTCCGCAGATGCTGGAACTCTTGAGCACAATACGCAAAGTGCTGGAAGAACTGAGCAGGTCAGGCAGCATCTACGCAGAGGATGAAACAGGAGATGTTTTGGGCAGAGACCCTTCATCAGGATAGGAAAGGAAGGGGCAGAAGCTTGAATAAGAATGGGGGTTAGCATGGAAGGAGTATGTGCTGGCAAGTGATGGGTGAGACCGGGTGAGGGAGAAGGTAGGTGGGTGACAGTGAGAAGTTTAGATGGATAGGTGGACAGTGAACTACGTAAGAAAGGGAACCTGGGTCTGTGTACTTTCCTTTGCAACTGGATCCTTGACTTCCCTGTCAGGAGACCACAGTCCGTGCAAATCAGAAATAACATCTCCTTGCTGACAACACTGGCACACCTTCAGGATGCGTGCTTAGCCCACTGCTTTACTCTCTCTACACCCACGATTGTATGACTCAGTAGAGCTCAAACATCTATAAATTTGCCGATGACACCACTCTTGTTGGCAGAGTATCACATGGTGATGAGGAGGCATTAGGAGCAAGGTAGATCAGCTGGTGGAGTGGTGTCACAACAACCTCGCGCTCATCCTCAGTAAGACAAAGGAATTGAAGGGAAGGATACTTCTACATATGAAGTATCCAAAAATCGAGTGAACGCACACCAGTCCTCATTGAGGGATCAGCAATGGAAAGGGTGAGCAGTTTCAGGTTCCTGGGTGTCAACATTTCTGAAGATCTAATGTGACCCAACATATTGATGTAATTACAAAGAAGGCACGACAGCAGCTATATTTTATTAGAAGCTTGAGGAGACTTGGTATATCACCAAAAACTCTTGCAAATTTCTAGGATGTACTGTAGAGAGCATTGTAACTGATTTCATCACCGTCTGGTACGGGGGGGGGGGGGCACAGTATAGGATCAGAAAAAGATGCTGAAAGTTGCATCATGGCATCATCGAAGATATCCTTAAAAGTCAATGCCTCAAAAAGGTGGAATCCATCATTGAGGCCCCGCACCACCCAGGACGTGCCCTCTTCTCATTGCTACCATCAGGGAGTAGGTACAGGAACCTGAAGACAACACTCAGTGTTTTAGGAACAGCTTCTTCCTCACTGCCATCAGATTTCTGGACAATGAACTCGTGTACTTTTTTTTTCTTTCTTTGCTCTGTTTGCACTACTTATTTAATTTTTATATATTTATATTGTGTTATAATTTATCATTTTAATTATGCATTGCAATGTACTGCTGCCACAGGACAGAGAAAGGTTGAACAAGTTAGGTCTTTATTCTTTGGAGCGTAGAAGGTTGAGGGGGGACTTGATAGAGGTATTTAAAATTATGAGGGGAATAGATAGAGCTGATGTGGATAGGCTTTTTCCATTGAGAGTAGGGGAGATACAAACAAGAGGACATGAGTTGAGAGTTAGGGGGCAAAAGTTTAAGGGTAGCACAAGAGGGAATTTCTTTACTCAGACAGTGGTAGCTGTGTGGAACGAGCTTCCAGTAGAAGTGGTAGAGGCAGGTTTGATATTGTCATTTAAAAAAAAATGGATAGGTATATGGACAGGAAAGGAATGGAGGGTTATGGGCTGAGTGCAGGTCGGTGGGACTAGGTGAGAGTAAGCGTTCGGCACGGATTAGAAGGGCCGAGATGGCCTGTTTCCGTGCTGTAATTGTTATATGGTTATATAGGACAATGTAATTCACACCATATGTCAGTGATAGTAAACCTGATTCTGATTCCGAAGCTGAAGAGGGGCACCAGAGGGAGGTAATGTTCAGATGAGCAGGGAAGTGGAGAGAGGGTTACCAGAATGGGGAATGGAAAAAGAGAGAAGAGGGGGGCAGAAATTACTGGAAGTAGGAGAAATCGATGTTCATGCCAATGTTGGAGGCTACACAGATTGAACATTAGGTGTTGATCCTCCAGCCTGAGTTTGGCCTCATGATGGCAGTAAGCGAGGGTAGATTTTTTAAAAAAGCGGAGTTGAGTGAAAGTTAAACCTAAATAGATTAAAGAAACCCTTCCATAAATTAGTGCTAAACTGACAATGTTTGGAGCCCAGGCAAAATGGCCTTGTTGGAAACTAGGGTGGATATACCTCTGTGTTAAAAATAGAATTGAAACTATTGCAGTCCATGGGTAAATGGTGATATCAACAGAGGAGAAGTGTTTAGGGGTAGCCAAACTGGGAAAATATTGCAATGTGTTGAATTGCAGCACAAATTAGTGTAACATATTCCTAACCATTAACAGCCAAAATGTTGGGTTATTCTTTCAGTGGATTCAAAAAAAATATGGACACAAGTTGCAATGGGTATATCTGGCTTTAAGATATAAATGACACTTCATGGTTCAATATAAAGAGGGATCCAGGTTTAAGGGAATATTTAATTTGCTTGTCAGTGCATAATGTAATGCCCAGAAGAATACCTGGACTCAAGTTGCACTGTGTATCCTATTTTACAGCTGGAGATGGTGATGGTGTAGAACAGATCCACCGTTTTGAAGCAATCATGGACTTCTGCCTGGATGTCAACTTCACCAGACTGACTTTCAGTGAAGGAAATGGGTTCCTGAACTCACAGTGACAAAATAAACCAAAGTCCATTTTTAACCATGTGCGATTCCAGGAGTTATGCCAGCATATTTGTGGGGATAGAGGAGATATCATTCCCTAATTTCATCTATCATCTGTCCCATCGCCCACTTCCAAGAAAGCCTCGAGTCAGTGGCCAAACACTTGGAAACATGGACCTTTTTGCAATGTTACTGCTTGGGAGCTTCATTACTGAGAGAGTAGAAACGCACTCTGCCGATTAGCGAATGGTCTCTGCCTTTGTAACCTGAGGCTGACCTCGGCACACAGATTTAGCTGTGCTGACCTAGGACAAATTTCTCTGCTTGCATCTATCTCTCCAACCTCTCTGCTACTCCATTGTGTCAATCAACCACAAATTTGTTTGGACAAAACAGTCAGGAAGAAGATTATATGTCTGCGTTTAAGTTCAGTTTAAGTTCAAATTCAGATTTTCCAACAGATAGAGAGCAATTAAATTTCTCCATTGAAGGCTGGAAGAGGTAGTTGTTGTTACCTCAATATTGCTGGTGGTCACCAAATAATATCTAGGCGAGGAGTTGTTGTTGTTTTTGATTGGTCTCATTGAGGACGTGCAGTTGAAGCAGCCTTGGCTTCAGTGACCTGGCTTTGAGTGCTGGCTGTGTGGAGATAATATGGATTTCCTCCGGTGCTTGGGTTTCTTTCGGCATCCCAAAGTTGTGTTGGTTGATACCAGCTCTTATAAGTTGACTTAAGTGTAAATGGGTGGCAGGGGAATCGGTGGGGTCAGGAGTTAGTAGATGATGCGGGAGACAAAATGGTATCATTGTAGATGGATGTTTGGTGCTGGTGTGGATGCAGGGGGCTGAAGGACCTGTATCGCTCATTGATTCAGAGTTAACGTGCTGCCAGTGTTAGAGCAATGCGAGTGGAGGCTGATCAAGAGATTCTCAGCTGGGCTGAAACAATTCTGCAGGAAGGACATTTTCCAAAAGAAGAGCAAGGGCGAAAATAAAGGTTATTTCCCCTTATTCTTGAGAACGTCAGTGCTCTACAGTCTGTTCAGAGGAATAGCACAACATTTCAATAAACACAGTAGCATAGTTGGCACAATGCTACTACACTTTGAAGCATCAGAATTCCATAAAGTTCTCCCCGTGACAATGTGAGTTTCGTCTGGGTGCTCTGGCTGCTTTCCATTGTCCAAAGTCGTGACGGTTAATTGGTGATTGTAAATTGTTCTGTGATTAGGATGGTGCTAAATAGGTGGGTTGCTGGGTGTTATGGCTTGCTGGACTTGTTCCACGCCGTATCTCAAAATAAGTTAAATCTCTGAATTTAAAAATTGTTATTTTAAAATGCTATTGATAAAGCATTTTATAGGATGACTATGGATTATGGAGTTAAAGGAAGCAGAAGGTTGAGAAGTTATAGTTAGGAGATATATCTCAATTTTGACTTTAATTAAATGACACAGTGATCTCACCTTTGGCATGGTCTTGATGGAACCATATCCCCAAGTGTTTGACAGGAGAGGTGTCAAACAAAATATAACAGAGACAAAGAAGGAGCTTGTAGTTCAAGTGACCAGAATATCGATCAAGGAGGCAGGTTCTGAGGAACATCTTACAGGAGAAAGGTGAAGAGATTTGGGAAGAAATTCCTAATTTTTCTGACATTAATTTTGTTCTCACCCACAGTGGGAAAGCTTTTACTCACTGTACTAGAAATACTTCATTGTGGATTATTTTTTGAAGTCGAAATGATTGTCCTGGAGTCCAGGGCAGGAATTGGACGGGTTCCTTGAACAGTTAGAATGACTTACATAGTATATAATCCACAGAGAGGCATGTTGGAATCCTACACGCATCTATTAATATCACGGCAGAAAAACCTTTTCACTATAGTCCTGCAATAAATTCATTATTCATGATCAGTGCATTGAAATATAGTTACTGCACTTATAGAGTCTTGGTCTATATTGGGATTTGTGCAGGACTCTCTGGCACCCATGATGAATCTTACCCATTCTGGTTTATTCCTTCTCTCTCATACTTCATTCCTTCTCCAAGTGGTCAAGGTTATAACCACTCACTACCAATTGTTGTCAATTTCTTCCATAAGGACAAATTAGCCTGATATCCTTCTGTATCCAGAGATACCGGCCACGTGACAGATGCACTGCCACCTGGCTGGTCGGAGGACACACCACATGCCAATCAACATTTGGTCCCTCCCAACTAATCAATGCACACCTAAATTATTGGTCACCTTAATTGGATTATCTCACCCAGCCCCATGCTTTAAAAGGTGAGACTTGCCCTTGCAAACACGAGGAAATCTGCAGATGCTGGAAATTCAAACAAGAACACACACAAAATGCTGGTAGAACTCAGCAGGCTAGGCAGCATCTATAGGGAGAAGCGGTCGACTTTCGGGCCAAGACCCTTCGTCAGGGGTCTTGGCCCAAAAGTTGACATCACTTCTCCCTATAGATGCAGACTTGCCCTTGGCTAGCTCTCTCTTACAGACCACCACAGAGGAGGTAAGTGCATTGATTTATGCTTGGGAAGGTCTATCATTTGTCCTGGTAAGGGAGCCGCAGCTATCCAAGGTCAAGGGGGATAGCTGTTGTAGTGCTTTTCCCTTGCTCTTTGTTTGTGTAACCGTACCCTGTCCCCACACCGCTTCCTGTGTATTGTAGTTGCTTGTGTTGACCTGACTTCCCCTTGTAAATAAATTCCTTATTATTAAAACTGTGTGTGTCCAGGCCTCTACTGTTGAGACTCAAAGAACCAGTTATTTGCCATCACATTTGGCGCTGCGAGCAGGGTCTCATAGGTTTTGGCTGGACACAAGCACAGGGGATAATGTTCTGGAATAAGGGGAAGAAAGCCAGTGCAGGCACCCAGGATAAGATCCCCGGGTGGGCTGATGAAAGGGAGGGATTTGAGAGTCTGGCCAGCATGCTGGCAGACTACGGAAAACCAGTGGACTGGTCTGAGCAGTTAGAGCCCCTGTGGAGAGAAGCTGGGCCATCATGTGGTCTCCCTCCTGAAGGAATCAGGGTTCCCCAAAGCCAAGGGGAGTCAAAGGCGTGCCTTCTGGTTGTTTGCCCAGGTTAGAATTACTGATCACCTGCAGCACTTGTGTGGTCAGAAGGACAGGGAAATTGAAGACCTCAGTCAGCGATGTTGCACGCTGAAGGAAGCAGCACAGGCTGCCCAGGCCCGAGCCAATGACCTTGAAGTTAGGGGAACTGAACTTGCCTGTGGCCTCATAAAACTTCAGCAGGCCAGGGCAGCCCGTCGGTCTGGCTGGCAGCCGGACCCATTAAAGATTCGAGCCTTAGTCCAGTGTGGCGACAAGCTGGACACATGGCTGGGGGATGGGGACATCTGGCTGGATAGTGACGACGATGGGGTGCCCGAGGAACCAAGGTCCCACAACCACCCTTCCCCCTTCTCACCCGAGCTCCAACATGCCCGACCCGTCACCACGCGGTCCCAGGTTCACCGCAGGGAGGAAGGGAACGAGGGGGAGACGCTCGGACCTTCCCCTAGTCACTCGGAGACCCGGGACTTGTCCCCCAAGGAGCTGACCCAGTTGGCGGATCGCTACAGCCAACAACCAGGCGAGCACCTCGCGGCCTGGCTGCTCCGGCTGTGGGACGAGGGGGGGCCCAACCTCAGCCTCTCCCATCAGGAGGCAAGTGCCCTGGGAAGCCTCTCTGACCCGCAGAACATAAACAATGCGCTGCGGGCGCCACAAGCAGAAATTCGCGACGGCACAACCCTGTGGGATCGGGTAGTGACCGCGGTACGAGCTCGCTATCCCACACTTGTGGAGTGGGATCTACACGGGCGGCCGCAATGGGGTACGGTCAGTGAGGGCACCCGGGTTATCAGGGAATGGGCACTGGTCAACGGCATCTATCAAGGTGCCTGCGACCGTAACTTCCTTGAAAACACACGAGTGACCGGTGCCCTAGCGGGATACTTGGTCACTACCGCACGCCCCGATCTGAAGTCGGTAATCCTGCCCCTCATGGCACCAGCCAGCGGTAGGACCATACGGGATGCCATCACCCTCCTGGAGGGATTAGAATATATGCAGAGGGGGGCACCTACGCAGGTCCGGAAGACCGAGACAAGGACCCTAGACACTATCTCTCTCAGATACACACGCAGACAGCTGTACACGGACCTGCTGCGTGCAGGGGTGGATCGTAACCAGATAGATGGCATCCCCACCCCCAACCTATATGCCCTGTGGAAGGAGCATTGCAGGGGGAAGACTACTTACAAAAAGACCACCCACACGGAGCCACCCTCCGCGCCTCCCCTGCCCGAAACTGTCTCGAAGGCCCTCGAAGCAGAACCTAGACAGCTCGTCAGGCAGGAAATGTCCCACCTCCACCAGCAAAGTGCCTCACCCCCGGCGTGGCAGCCCTCTTCTCCCCTCCCCCCCCCCCCCCCCCATAGGATGAAGGCTAGGGCCCCCGGCGCATTTGCTCTCTCGCCCTTTCCCGCCCGGGGGACCTGAGGCCACATATACCGATCACAGTACATTGGGGAAAGGGAAACACACAGAGGTGGATGGCGCTTGTCGACACAGGCGCCCAGCACACGATTATCCCAGGCAATCCTGCCTTATGGAGGGGTACGGACATGCAGATAGAGGGATTGGGGGGCTCCCTGTTACCAGCTAGGGAGGTCACCCTTCGCCTCGCCATAGGCAACCATTCCCCCAGACGTTTACAAGTCCTTATTGCCTCCTCCCCAGAATGTATCCTCGGGATCAACGTTTTAAAGGGACAATCACTTGAAACAAACGGGTAAGTTCACCTTCGGCATCGCGCGAGCCACTATTGTCGTCGGGGCGGCTAAGTGGGAGCCAATTGTTATCCCCCTCCCTCCAAGATCATCTGTAACAGTTAGTACAGAGTGCCGGGGGGGGGGGGGTGCGCCAAGAAATCGCAGACTCCATTCAAGCCCTGTTACGGGAGGGAATTATTAGAACCGCTGCCTCGCCTTTCAATAGCCCCATTTGGCCCGTCCGTAAGAGGAACGGCTCCTGGCGGATGACCGTTGATTATAGGCAATTGAACAAGGCTGCACCCACCCTCGCCGCCGCTGTACCTGACATTGTCACCCTTACTGAAGACATCGCAGGCCGTCCCCAGAAACCCTGGTACGCTGTTGTCGATTTAGCGAATGCATTTTTCTCGATTCCCCTGCACTCAGATAGCCAAGACCAGTTTGCCTTTACTTGGGATAGCAGACAATACACATTTTGTCGCTTACCCCAAGGCTATATTCATAGCCCCACAATCTGCCATGGTCTTGTCTCCCGCGATTTACACAACATCCAATTCCCACCGGAGATTTCGATTGCCCATTATATAGACGATATCTTTCTCCAAGGCCCTTCACATGCTAATCGAATCCCTCAGGGGACGGGGCTGGGCCATTAATATGGAAAAAATACAGGGCCCCAGCCAGGGTGTCATTTTCAATAGACAATAGGTGCAGAAGTAGACCATTCGGCCCTTCGAGCCTGCACCGCCATTTTGAGATCATGGCTGATCAATTACTATCAATACCCGGTTCCTGCCTTGTCCCCATATCCCTTGATTCCCCTATCCATAAGATACCTATCTAGCTCCTTCTTGAAAGCATCCAGAGAATTGGCCTCCACTACCTTCAGAGGCAGTGCATTCCAGACCCCCACAACTCTCTGGGAGAAGAAGTTTTTCCTTAACTCTGTCCTAAATGACCTACCCCTTATTCTCAAACCATGCCCTCTGGTACTGGACTCTCCCAGCATCTGGAACATATTTCCTGCCTCTATCTTGTCCAATCCCTTAATAATCTTATATGTTCCAATCAGATCCCCTCTCAATCTCCTCAATTCCAGCGTGTACAAGCCCAGTCTCTCTAACCTCTCTGCGTAAGACAGTCCAGACATCCCAGGAATTAACCTCGTGAATCTACGCTGCACTTCCTCTACAGCCAGGATGTCCTTCCTTAACCCTGGAGACCAAAACTGTACACAATACTCCAGGTGTGGTCTCACCAGGGCTCTGTACAAATGCAAGAGGATTTCCTTGCTCTTGTACTCAATTCCCTTTGTAATAAAGGCCAACATTCCATTAGCCTTCTTCACTGCCTGCTGCACTTGCTCATTCACCTTCAGTGACTGATGAACAAGGACTCCGAGATCTCTTTGTATTTCTCCCTTACCCAACTCTATACCGTTCAGATAATAATCTGCTTCCTGTTCTTACTCCCAAAGTGGATAACCTTACACTTATTCACATTAAACGCCATCTGCCAAGTATCTGCCCACTCACCCAGCCTATCCAAGTCACCCTGAATTCTCCTAACATCCTCATCACATGTCACACTGCCACCCAGCTTAGTATCATCAGCAAATTTGCTGATATTTTCTATGCCTTCATCCAAATCGTTAACGTAAATGGTAAACAGCTGTGGTCCCAATACCAAGCCCTGTGGCACCCCAATAGTCACCACCTGCCATTCCGAGAAACACCCATTCACCGCTACCCTTTGCTTTCTATCTGCCAACCAGTTTTCTATCCATGTCAATGCCTTCCCCCCGATGCCCTGAGCTTTGATTTTACCCACCAATCTTCTATGTGGGACCTTATCAAATACCTTCTGAAAATCGAGGTACACTATATCCACTGGATCTCCCCCGCCTAACTTCCTGGTTACATCCTCGAAAAACTCCAACAGATTAATCAAGCATGATTTACCCTTGGTAAATCCATGCTGGCTCGGCCCAATCCTATCACTGCTATCTAGATATGCCACTATTTCATCCTTAATAATGGACTCTAGCATCTTTCCCACCACCGATGTCAGGCTGACAGGTCGATAGTTCTCTGTTTTCTCCCTCCCTCCTTTCTTAAAAAGTGGGATAACATTAGCCATTCTCCAATCCTCAGGGACTGATCCTGAATCTAAGGAACATTGGAAAATGATTACGAATGCATCCGCAATTTCCAGGGCCACCTCCTTTAGTACCCTAGGGTGCAGACCATCTGGACCTGGGGATTTGTCAGCCTTCAGTCCCATCAGCCTTCTCATCACTGTTTCCTTCCGAATGTATGTAGAATCTATATTTTCATTTATATTTATCATTATTATTGTTATGAGCAGAGAGACAACATCTGCCGGAAGTAAATTCCTTGTATGTGCATAGGTACTTGGCGATTAAAGTCTGATTCTGATTCTGATTCAATCTGTTTCATTTCCTCTGTTACCCTATGTCCTTAGCCCATCCATACATCTGGGAGATTGCTTGTGTCTTAGTGAAAACAGATCTAAAGTACTCATTAAATTCTTCTGCCATTTCTCTGTTTCCCATAACAATTTCACCCAATTCATTCTTCAAGGGCCCAACGTTGTTCTTAACTATCTTCTTTCTCTTCACATACCTAAAAAAAGCTTTTGCTATCTTCCTTTATATTCCTGGCTAGCTTGAGTCCGTACCTCATTTTTTCTCCCCGTATTGTCTTTTTAGTTAAGTTCTGTTGTTCCTTAAACACTTCCCAATCATCTGTCCTCCCACTCACCTTAGCTCTGTTATATTTCCTTTTTTTTAATGCTATGCAATCTCTGACTTCCTTTGTCAACCACTGTGGCCCCTTTCCCCCCTTTGAATCCTTCCTTCTCTGGGGGATGAACTGATTTTGCACCTTGTGCATTATTCCCAAGAATACTGGGAATTGCTGTTCCACTGTCTTTTCTGCTAGGCTATCCGTCCAGTCAACTTTGGCCAGCTCCTCCCTCATGGCTCCATAGTTTCCCCTGTTCATCTGCAACAATGACACCTCCGAGCTGCCCTTATCCTTCTCAAATTGCAGATAAAAGCTTATCATATTGTGATCACTACCTCCTAATGGCTCCTTTACTGCAAGATCGCCTATCAAATCCTGTTCATGACATAACACTAAATCCAGAATAGTCTTGTCCCTGGTCGGCTCTCGTACAAGCTGTTCCAAGAATGCATCCCGTAGGCACTCTACAAACTCCCTATCCTGGGGTCCAGCACCAACCTGATTCTCCCAGTTCACCTGCATGTTGAAATCCCCCATAACTACTGCGACATTACCTTTGCTACATGCCAATGTTAACTCCCTATTCAACTTGTACCCAATATCCATGCTACTGTTTGGTGGCCTGTAGACAACACCCATTTGGGTCCCTTTGCCCTTACTGTTCCTCAGTTCTATCCACACAGACTCTACTTCTCCTGACCCTGTGTCCCCCCTTGCAAAGGACTGAATCTCATTCCTCACCAACAGGGCCACCCCACCCCCTCTGCCCACATTTCTGTCCCTACGATAGCACGTATACCCTTGTACATTCATTTCCCAGGTTTGATCTCCCTGCAGCCATGTCTCCGTTATCCCAACAACATCATAGTTACCCATTCGCACCTGGGCTTCAAGCTCATCTGCCTTATTTCTGACACTTCATGCATTCAGATATATAATTTTTAGCCCATTTCTCCTCTCTCTGTTTAAATCGCTGCCTATCGTGCTTAACCCAGCTCCCCGAACTCCCATCGGGCTATACGCCCCTAGAATTTTGTTGTCCTTCCTAAATTTACTTATTCTTTCAACACATTTAACTCCATGTTCCGTCAGACCATCCCTCTGCACATGAGTCCTCCTTATCACTTGTTCTGCCCCACCTTCCTCTACTACACACTTAATATTCCGGAACCGTGTAGTCCCCACCTGTCCTTTATTCTTCCTCTCGCTATCCTCTCTCACATTCTGGATCCCCGCCACCTGCAAATTTAGTTTAAACCCCCCCAAGAAGTTCTAGCAAACTTCCCTGCAAGAATGTTAGTACCGCTCCAGTTCAGGTGTAAACCGTCCCTTCGGAACAGATCCCACCTTCCCTGGAACAAAGCCCAATTATCTACAAACCTGAAGCCCTCCCTCCTGCACCATCCTCTCAGCCACGTATTAATCTTTATAATCCTCCTGTTCCTTGCCTCACTCACACCTGGCACAGGTAGCAATCCTGAGATTGTTACCCTGGAGGTCCTGCTCTTCAGCTTCGCACCTAACTCCCTGAACTCCCTACGCAGGACCCCCTCACTCATCCTACCCACGTTATTGGTCCCTACATGGACCACAACATCTGGATTCTTGCCCTCCCTCTCGAGAATAACCTGCACCCGATCTGAGATGTCTCGGACCCCGGCACCAGGGAGGCAACATACCATCCGAGACTCCCGATCTTCCCCACAAAATCTCCTATCCGCCCCCCTGACTATAGAATCCCCTATCAATACCGCTCTCTTCTCTTCCCTCCTCCCCTTCCTAGTCAAGGGTCCAACCTCAGTGCCAGAGACAGGACCACTGCAGCTTGTTCCTGGTAGGTCATCCCCACCAACAGTATCCAAAACGGCATACTTATTTTTGATGGGAAAGGCCACAGGGGTGCTCTTCTCTCTCTGTCTGTTCCCCCTGCCTCTCTTGACTGTCACCTATTTGCCGACCTCCTGTCTTTCCTTGGAGTACAATGGAACTCCGGGCACAGAAGCATGCCAGATGCCGCCAAAAATAAAATTTTAAATTTTGCTGTCCCCTCGAATAAAACTGACACACAGAGATTTGTGGGGCTCCTGGGCTATTGGCGGCAGCAGATACCCCACTTGACCATGCTTCTCCGGCTGCTCTATAGGATCTCCAGGACAAAATCCACATTTCTCTGGGGGCCAGCGGAACAGGCTGCCTTTGATACGGTGGAACAAGCCATGCCACTTTCTTCCCGCCAGGCGGGTCTGCCTTTTGAGTTACAGGTCTCAGCGAGCGAGACGGTCGCCGAGTGGAGCCTCTGGCAGAAGACCCCAGGGCGTAGAGTCCCCCTCGGTTTCTGGACTAAGTCCCTACCTGAAGCGGCAGTGCGCTACAGCCCCTTCGAGCGCCAGCTACTAGCCTGCTACCTGGCGCTCCTCACCACAGAACACCAAACAGGCACCGACCCTGTCGTCCTTCGCCCCCACCTCCCCATAATGCGATGGGTCAAGTCCCCCGATTCTACCCACAAGGAGGGCCGTGCCCAGAGGTCCTCCATTGTCAAGTGGAAGTGGTACATTGCGGACCGGGCTGAGCCCGGTCCTGAAGGGGTCAGCTGCCTCCATGAACAAGTCGTGGCTTTCCCCCAGTCCCAGGACCCCACCCCGGACATCCCCGAGGTACAACCCTCCCCAGCATGTTGGCGTCCACCCTTCCATTCCCTCGACCCCGACAGCAAACTGCGTGCCTGGTTCACAGACGGCTCCAGCCGCTGGAAAGGGGCTAAACAATTTTGTAAAGCGGCAGCACTTCATCCCGCCACGGGTAGAATTTTAACCACCAAGGGAGAGGGGGGTTCCAGTCAACTTGCCGAGCTGGTGGCAGTAGCTCCAAAACACTACCGGACCAGTCCACATCTATACTGACTCTTGGGCAGTAGCTAACGGCATTGCAGTGTGGATGGCCCGGTGGCAAGACATGGGATGGGAAATACACGGACGTCCCCTCTGGGGACAGCACCACTGGCGTTTCATTTGGGACCAGGCTACCCACAGAAAAATTTCTGTCCACCATGTGGATGCCCATACCGGGAACGATAATGAAGAGGCAACGTTTAATGCTGCTGTGGACTAGGCTGCCCAAATATCATCTGCCACCACTTCCTCCCCTGACACAGACCCCAGTGCACTAGCTGCGTGGGCACACAGACCCCAGTGCACTAGCTGCGTGGGCACACCGACCCCAGTGCACTAGCTGCGTGGGCACACCGACCCCAGTGCACTAGCTGCGTGGGCACACTGACCCCAGTGCACTAGCTGCGTGGGCACACAGACCCCAGTGCACGAGCTGCGTGGGCACACCGACCCCAGTGCACTAGCTGCGTGGGCACACCGACCCCAGTGCACTAGCTGCGTGGGCACACAGACCCCAGTGCACTAGCTGCGTGGGCACACCGACCCCAGTGCACTAGCTGCGTGGGCACACAGACCCCAGTGCACTAGCTGCGTGGGCACACCGACCCCAGTGCACTAGCTGCGTGGGCACACCGACCCCAGTGCACGATCTGCGTGGGCACACAGACCCCAGTGCACTAGCTGCGTGGGCACACCGACCCCAGTGCACTAGCTGCGTGGACACACAGACCCCAGTGCACTAGCTGCGTGGGCACACCGACCCCAGTGCACGATCTGCGTGGACACACAGACCCCAGTGCACTAGCTGCGTGGGCACACAGACCCCAGTGCACTAGCTGCGTGGGCACACCGACCCCAGTGCACTAGCTGCGTGGGCACACCGACCCCAGTGCACTAGCTGCGTGGGCACACAGACCCCAGTGCACTAGCTGCGTGGGCACACCGACCCCGATGGCACGCGGTGCTGGGCTGAACAATTGGATGTCGCCTTGACACTCGATCAGTGTAAAACCTCTGTAGATAACTGCCCCATCTGCCAGCAAGTCAAGCCACGGGACTGGCCGATAGTGCCACCGGGCCACATTCGTCGCGGCACGGGAGCGGGTCAGGTATGGCAAATTGACTATATCGGACCGCTCCCGCGACAGAATAAGAAGCAGTATGTCCTCACGATGGTGGTCACATACTCGGGTGTCCTGGTGGCGGTGCCCTGTGAGAGGGCCGACCGGAACGGCACCATCAGAGGATTACAGCACCTCTCCTCTCTCTCTGGGGTCCCATGGGAGGTACAATCCGATCAGGGCTCACACTTTGCTGGGACCAAAGCCCAGACCTGGGCGGCTGAGGAGGGGATCTCGTGGCTGTTCCATATACCCCACCAACCCCAGGCATCGGGCTTAATTGAAAGAATGAACAGCCTGCTCAAGGACAAATCCGCACTCTGACACCCTCTCGCACGCTGCAGGGGTGGCTAAGTGTCCTTCAGCAGGCCGTCGACCAGTTAAACACACGGCCCACTAGCCAAGGGGGATCCCCACTGGCCCGCCACCTGGCACAGTCCCCATCTCCCGACTGGGAAACCACCGAACCCCCCGAGACCGAGGACTCGGGCAGAGTATGGATCCGACAGCCGCAGAGCCTCCCCAGAAAGGGAGAAATTGTCTCGCGTGTTCCAGGGGTCCATTCCGGGCAAATCTGATTTGTCCTGTATACATACCCAGCATTTAACCAGATGGGAATGAGTTTCCTCCTACACCTACCCCCACCCCTCTACAGGACAATGGTGCGACTCCAGTCATCCCTCCTGGTCGCTGCGATGCTCGGCTCCGTGACAGCTGCCAACACCTTCCTCAGGGTCGCTTACGAGTTTGCCGGCAACACCAACAGATCGGACTGCTGGATCTGCTTGCGGGCCCCAGCACACGCTGATGATGCGCTGCCACTCACGCCGACCCCGCTGGATGACATTGAGATGAACTGTTTACACAGACTGTTTGCTCCTGCTGGTTTTGGTATATCTGTTTGGGCGGGGGCCTGCTGGCAGTCCCCCACCACTCTCCTCCCCACTCCACAACATCTCTTCCCTTGACCCCCGATGGGGTGGGTGCTTCAGGAACTGGTATTTCCCTCCCTACAATTTGACCTCCACCCGAGTCCCCACCCTCAGAGTTATTCCACAGCCACTGAGTAGACGTAACGAATGCTGGTGCAGACTCCGCAATGCGCACACTTCTAACCTTTCCGTTGGTCACAGCAACTGCCAGCGAAACTGGTACCTGGGTGCCCCAGTGACCACTGCCGCCGATGCCGCTAAGCTGGGAGCTCCCTGGACCCTGAACGGGACCCATTGGATCTGCGACCACCGTGGCTCCCCACCAGCTGGTACGGCTGCTGCTTTCCAGCATATGTGGTGCCCTTCATCCACCCCCTGAATGACCTTGGGGAGCATCCGGCGTACAGCGGCCACCGGGACAAGAGGGCCATTACAGAGGCAGAGAGGTTCTGGATGATAGCCTTTCCCAGTTATGGCTGTCCCGGGAGGTGCTCCAGATGACCAACGTGCTCGAGACTCTGGCCAACGAGACAGCAGTGGCACTGCAACACACGGAGGATGCCCTCACCCGAACGGCGGCAGAACTGACAGCTGTCAGGATGGTCGCCCTGCAGAACCGAATGCCACTGGACTACCTACTCGCTGCTGATGGTGGAACGTGTGCGGTGGTTGGTAAGGAATGCTGTACCTTTATCCCTGATGAGTCCAGCAACATCACCCACTTGGCCGCTCACATTCGGGACTCAGTGGCTAAAATTCAAAAATCAAGGGACCAGCTGCTCCAGCACAACACCTCATGGGGCAATTGGTGGCCGTTTGGGTCCCTCGGGGGGGTGGTGGGCAACTGTCATTCACTGGTCCATCCCACTCATTCCTGTACTCATAGCCATTTCTATACTATGTTGCGCATGCCAGCTGATAGGCCTGGCTGGTCGGAGGACACACCACATGCCAATCAACATTTGGTCCCTCCCAACTAATTAATGCACACCTAAATTATTGGTCACCTTAATTGGATTATCTCACCCAGCCCCATGCTTTAAAAGGTGAGACTTGCGCTTGGCTAGCCCTCTCTTACAGACCACCACATTGGAGGTAAGTGCATTGATTTATGCTTGGGAAGGTCTATCATTTGTCCTGTTAAGGGAGCCGCAGTTATCCAAGGTCAAGGGGGATAGCTGTTGTTGTGCTTTTCCCTTGTTCTTTGTTTGTGTAACCGTACCCTGTCCCCACACTGCTTCCTGTGTATGGTAGTTGCTTGTGTTGACCCGACTTCCCCTTGTAAATAAATTCCTTATTATTTGTCCTTATTATGTGTCCAGGCCTCTACTGTTGAGACTCATAGAACCAGTTATTTTCCATCACGACACCTTCTCCATCTGACATTTGATTGACTTGTGGAATAAAATAAATGTTGATGAGACAAAGAAATCTTTATTAACAAAGAGATCTTTAATTCAAAATAGACTTATTCCTTTTACAATGGATAATCAACTTTTATATAATTGGTTTCAAAAAGGGATTAGATATATAGATTGTTTTGAAGGAGGTATATTAATGTCATTTGATCAATTAAAGAATAAATATAAAGTATCAAACAACTTTTTTTGTTACTTCCAATTAAGGGCTTATTTAAGAGAAAAATTAGGTCAAACAATGTTATTGCCAAAATCTAATGAAATAGAAACTTTAATTCAAAAAGGAAAAACTAAAAAATTTATTTCTTGTATGAATAGCTTGATTCAAAAACAGGCAATTATACAAGGAATCCATAAGTCAAGACAAATGGGAAAGTGACTTGAATATTAAAATTGAAGAAACAAATTAGTCAAGACTATGTCTTGATAGTATGACAAATACAATAAATGTCCGGTTAAGATTAGTGCAATATAATTTTTTACATCGATGATATATTACACCACAAAAAATAAATAAATTAAATCCAAATTTATCTGATCAGTGTTTCCGATGTAACAAATACAAGAAATCGGTACTTTTTTACATTCTACTTGGTCTTGTTCTAAAATCCAACCTTTTTGGACAAATTTAAGAGTTTTATTGGAACACAACTTTCACATAATCCAATATTTTTATTAGGCATATTGAAGGGATAAAATCGAAACCCAAATTGAATAAATATCAGAAAGAATTTATAAAAATTGTAACTGGCCAATTGCAAATAGCCAAAAAGGCTATTGCAGTTACTTGGAAATCAGATTCATATTTAAGTATAGATCGTTGGAAGAATGAAATTTCCAGCTGTATTCCACCTGAAAAAATTACTTATAATTTAAGAGATAAATATGAAACATTTTTGAAAATTTGGCGCCCTTATTTACAAAAGACAGGATTAAATATATAGGTGCTCCGAAGATAAAATAATTGGTTATTTGGGGAAATAAATAAATATATATACTAAAGTTATTATGAACTCCGTGGAGCATGTGGGGATCTTCCGATATCCAGGCACTCTTCTTTTTTTTCTATAGGGGGGAGGGGGAAGGGTATATATTTTTTCTGTCATTTGAAAACTCAATAAAAAAAGTTTTTAAATAAACACCATTATCTTCTACATTCTTAAGATTTCATTCTCCTACTAAATTGGATACATGCATAGCAAATAGCAAACTCAAAGCTGACTACATAGTTTTGGTTACACAGCAAACAATGCAACTTTTATACTCCAATATATCCCCCTTTGAGACCCATAGGGTCTCACACAGAAAGAAGACTAAGAGTCCGCGCACAAAAGCCCCAATAAACTCAAGCACTTATTCCCAAATCTTGGGTTAAACTATAATTTTCTGCGCCAAGACCTCAAAGAATTCTCTCCCTGTTACCTTGGGCCGCTGAGCCAAAAACCTGTCCCTTTGTACCTGAGACAGGGAAAAAGACTTAGAAGCCCTTACAATCTATTCCCACACTGTCCTGCAGGTGTTGTAGGCTGTAACGATACATTTTCGGTGTTTGTTTCTCCACTAAGCTTGCTTCAGTAATTGCCACGAGCATCGGAAATTGTTTGGTTGCAGCACGCACTACAAGAGACTTGAGACAAGGAAGAAAACAGCATAGCACAGGCGCACAGCTCAACAATACAATACTGACAGTTATTGCCATCTTAGTCAGCCATGCTTCCCATCCTCCGAGTCTACTTTCTAACCAGTCAAATAACTGATGTCCGAACCCTGCATTCTGTGTGCATACCTCGCACTGTGACAAGACAAAGTCCACTGAAGCCTGTAAATATGGTGACCAAAAACCATCCTTTATTTTCTTTATCACATCCCCCCTTGCACAATGGTCGATCCCATGCACTTCTGAAATCAGAATCGTCAGTAGAGGCAGGGGGGCGCTACCAACAAACCATCTTCCATGCTCCACAAGCCTTCTGGGTTCTGCTTGGCCCCCCTTCGTCTCCACATTGTCTGTTCTGCCAAAGTTGCCTTGCCTTGTATTTCAATTAGGTCCTCTACCACAGGTTCTGGAGCTAGGCTTACCTGGGGGGCAATGACAGCTGATGTACATTCAGACGCTTTTCTGGCTGCCTCGTCCGCAGCTTGATTTCCCTTTGTTATTACATCATTTCCCTTTTTATGTGCCTGGCATTTTACTATAGCCAATGCTTTACGTTTCATTATGGCTTTTATTAAGTCTAGAATTTGCTGACAATGTTGTATGGGATCTCCACCACACTGCCCCGAACAAATGGCATACTCCGTGAGCATATGCCGAATCAGTATGTCTACTTTCTCACCTTCCATCATTTCACACGCAGCTGTCAGGACTTTGATTTCCGCTAGTTGGGTGGAACACGGTTGGGGACAGGACTCCATCCTAATAATCTTATAGCTCAACTAATCCTGCTGCACCACTGAGAATCCTGCGTGATTTCCATCATAATCCCTATAACAAGAGCCATCTACGAACAGAACCTTTTTATCTGCATCCTCTAGTGGTTCTGACCGTAAATCTGCTCTCAATTTGGCAAATGCCATCGTCTTCCCTACACAATCATTGGGTTCTCCTTCATAGCCCAAAGGGACAAAATCGGCTATATTACTGGTAGTGCATCTCTGTATAGTTATGTCTGGAAATGTCAATAGCATCTGATACGCTGCTATCCTGGCTGGCGTCAGCACAAATTTCCCTCTTTCCAGCAATTCTGCTACTTTGTGGTGTGTGTAGAGTCACAGGATAGCCCAGGGTTACAGATGATGCCTTTTCATATGCATAGTACAGCGCCGCCAATCCCTGATAACAGGGTGGATCCCCTGAGCCACCTCATCTAGTCTCATACTGTAGTATGCTATCGGCTGCTTTGCTTTTCCTGTGCCTGTCTCTTGTGTTAGAACCGCTGTGACATAACCCTCCTGTCGGTTGGATACATACAAATGAAAAACCTTCTCGTAGTTAGGCAAAGCTAATGCTGGTGCTGACTGCAATTCCTGCTTAATAGTATTGAAAGCTATCTCCACCTCTCCATTCCACTGTAAGCCATTCTTCAAATTTGTATGTCCTGCTTTCATTATCTTACTCAAAGGTGCCACAATCTCAGCATATTCTCCTATCCAATCTGAGCTGTACCCTGCCATTCCCAAAAACGTCATCTGCCCTACAGTCTGGGGTTTTGGGGCCTTAGTTATTGCCTCAATCTGATCTGGTGCTACCGCCTTCACTCCCTTGGATATTACCCTGCCTAAGTATTCCACTTGCTGTGTGCAAAATTTCTTTTTGGATACTTTATGTCCTCCGTGCGCTAGCTTCTCTAACAGAGTTATAGTGTCCTGCTCACACTGTTCCTTACTGTGGGAGCAAATCAGCAGGTCATCCACATACTGTAACAATGTACTTTCCAATGGTATGCCCTGCAGGTCTGCCTTCAACACCTGATTAAAAACATGTGGTGAATGTTTAAACCCTTGTGGCATTCTGGTATAGGTATACTGAGCACCTCTGTAAGTAAATGCAAACAGATACTGACACTGGTCGGCCAGAGGAATGCTGAAGAAAGCCGAACACAAATCAATCACTGAAAAGTAACTTGCCATTGTGTCCTGTCTGGTGAAGGTGGCCTGCTAGTTCTGCTGGGAAGGGTGGTTCATGATTTATACCTTGTTATAATGATATAGCTCCAGGTGAGCTGGGTGAGCCCAGGGTGTGTAGGAACCTCCACCTGCAGAGAGCAGTGAGTCTCGGCAATTCCCTACCCAGAGAATTGCCCATAATGAAGTGCCAAATTTTTAACCTAGTCCAAAATCAATCCGACCCTTCCCTCCTCCATAACCCTCCATTCTCCTTTCATCCTCTACCTTTTGAAGTGTTTCTTAAATGCCCCTAAAGTATCTGCATTTACCAACACATTCCATGCTGCACCCACCACTCTTGTGTTTTTAAAATAACCTACCTCGGACAACCCATCATCTTAAAATAATGCCCCTTCATATTAGCCATTTCCACCCTGGAAAAATGTCTCTGGTTGTATGCTCAATCTATGCCTCTCATCATCTTGTATGCCTCTATTAAGTGACCTTTCCTGCTCCCCTGCTCCCGAGCTAGCTCAACCTTTTCTCAGAAGACGTGCTCTGTAAACCAGGTAGCATGCCGGTAAATCTCCTCTGGGCCTTCTCTAGAGCTTCCACATCCTTCCTAGAACACAATTCTCCAAGTGCAGTCTAACCAGGGTTTTATAGAGATGCAACATTACCCTGTTGCTCTGGAACTCAATTTCCTGACTAATGAAAACACCATACACCTTCTTAACCACCCTATCAAACTGCAGGGCAACTTTGAGGGGTCTGTGGATGAGGACTTCAGGGTCCCTCTGTTCCTTCACATTGTTAAGAATCCTGCTGTTACTCCTGTACTCAGTCTTCAAGTTCAACCTTCCAAGATCTATCACTATACACTTTTCTGGAGTGAAGGCAGATAAATTTAAGAAAGATAATCAATTCAAAGGCTATGGAGAGCTGATACAGAAGTAAAGATGCAGATTAGACAGGTACAGAGCTGATGGGCTGAATGGCATTCCACTCCTATTTGTTGAGTAAGAGATACAACGATACTGCTATTTCTTTGCATTGCCTTTTACCAGAAAAATGCTAGGGGTGGCACGGTAGTCTAGTGGTTAGCATAACACTATTAAAGTGCCAATGACCTCAGTTCAATTCCCGTCACTGTCTGTAAGCAGTTTGTACGTTCTCCCCGTGACTGCGTGGGTTTCCACCCTCATTCCAAAGAAAGTTTGGAAGAAAGGTTGGGGTTAGTGAGTTGTCGGCAACCTACGCTGGCGTCTAAGCTTGGCGACACTTGTGGGCTGCCCCCCAGCACAATCCTTTGACCATGTTGATGCAAGTCGACGCATTTCACTGTATGTTTCAAAGTTTCAATTTCAGGTGACAAAACTAATCTTGATGGGCTCAGGCAATCACTTTTCAAAGGGTAAGTGACTAAATTCATGGTACCTGTTGGAATATCGTTTGCCTGGCTGTTACTGGAGCTGTAAGTAGTGTCCACATTTAGCCTCATACCAGCGTTGATCATTGCCTTCAAGGGGAACAGAAAAGCTTCATTAGAAGAGAAGAACAAGTTTTCTGTGCAAAGGAACGATCCATCTGCAGTCTGATAAATGCAGGTGTTATATTGCTCATGGAGTTGAAAGCAAATGGCTCAAAGTTCAAAGTAAACATACATATATCAGCATATAATATCCCGAGATTCCTTTTCATGCAGGCATTCAACGTAGAATAAAGAAATACAATAGAATCAATGAAAAACTAAACACATTAAAATCAGTCTATGGAAAAGAAGACAAACTGCAAATACAAAATAATAACAAATAAATACAAAGAACATGAGTTATAGAGTCCTCGATAGTGAGCCTGTAGGTTGTGGAATCAGTTCATTGTTGAGGTGAGTGAAGTTATCCACACCGGTTCAGGAGCCTGCTGGTTACAGAATAATAACTTCCTGAACCTGGTGCGGTGGGACCTAAGGCTCCTGGACCTCTTTCCTATGACAAGAAGAGATCATGGCATGGATGGTTCTAGAAGGTAAATGCTGCTTTCTGGTGACAGCCCTCCATGTAGATGTGCTCAATGGTGGGAAGGCCTCTGCTGTGATGGACTGGGCCGTATCATCTACTTTTTGTGCTTTTCCATTCATAGGGCATTGGTGTTTCCACACTAGGCTGTGATGCAATCAGTTAGGATACTCCCCACTGTACAAAATAGACAGATTTTGTTAGGCAACACGAGTGAATCTGCAGATGCTGGAAATAAATAACACAAAATGCTGGCAGAACTCAGCAGGCCAGACAGCATCTATGGGAGGAGGTAGTGACGACGTTTCGGGACGAAACCCTTCATCAGGAGTGAAGTAACATGGGATGGTCGTGGGGGGAGGGATGAAGTAGAGAGCAGGGAAGTGATAGGCTGAAGGGAAATGGGCTAGGGGAAGGTGGAGAATTATGGGAAATAAAAGAAAGAAAGGTAGTGAGGGGGGAAAAAGAGGGAGAAAGAGAACCAGACTAAAATTATAGATAGGGATGGGGTGGGGGGGGGCAGGGGTATCAACGGAGGTCTGTGAGTTGAATGTTCATGCCGGCAGGTAGGAGGCTACCTAGGCGGGAGATAAGGTATTGCTCCATCGACCTGCGTGATGCCTCATCTTGATGGTAGAGGAGGCCATGGACAGACATGTCGGAGTGGGAGTGGTCTGTGGAATTGAAGTGTGTGGCCACGGAGATCCTGCCACTGCTGGAGGACCGAGCGCTGGTGTTCGGCGAAACGGTCTCCCAGTCCCCAATGTATAAATGGCCACATCGGGAGCACCGGATACAGTATATCACCCCAGCTGACTCGCAGGTGTAGCACTTACTCCGTTTGCAGGGATAAGTGCCTGGAGGGAGGTCGGTGGGGAGAGATGGGGGGATGAATGGACAAGGGAGTCGTGTAGGGAGCGATCCCTGCGGAAAGCCGAGAGTGGGGGGGAGGGGAAGATGTGTCTGGTGGTGGGATCCCGTAGGAGGTGGCGGAAGTTACGGAGGATTATACGTGTGGCTGTTGGCAGGAAGGCAGGCAGGCAGAGGGGATTACAGTAAAATAAGCCAAGGGTGAGGAACTTGATGGTCTCCACTCTCATTAACTGGGAATCATTTTATTATTGTCACATGTACCAAGATACAGTAAAAAAACTATTGCTTGTGTGCCTCCCGCACTGATCATTACAAACATAATGGAAAGGGAAAAGCGATCACAGAATGCTGAAGCTACACCCAGTGGCCATTTTATTCTGTACCGCCTGTATCTAATAAAGTAGCCACTGGGTGTATGTTTGTGGCCTTCTGCTGGTGTAGTCCATCACCTCAAAATTCAAAGTGTTGTGCATTCAGAGATTACTTAAGTTACTGTCACCTTCCTGTCAGCTTGAACCACTCTGGCCATTCTTCTTTGACCTCTCTCATTAACAGGGCACTTTTGCCCACAAAACTGCCATTCACTGAATTTTTTTGCACCATTCTCTGTAAACTCTAGAGACTGTTGTGCATACAAATCCCAGGAGATCAGCAGTTTCTGAGATACTCAAACCACCTTGTCTGGCACCAACAATTATAGTGAAAGTCACTTAGATCTCATTTCCTCCCCATTCTGATGTTTGGTCTGAACAACAACTGAACCTCTTGACCATGTCTGCATGCTTTCATGCATTGAGTTGCTGCCACATGATTGGCTGATTAGATACTTGCATTGATGAACAGGCATACAGGTGTACCTAATAAAGTGGCCACTGAGTGTAGTGTTACATTTACAGAGAGTACAGCGAATAAAACGAAGTGCAGACAAATAATTTAACATGGATCCACTGTGAGACGGTGCATTGAGCTGGAACAGGGTAAAACAATAACAATGCAGAACAAAGTGCAGTGCAGACAGACAATAAAGTGCAAGATCATGATGAGGTAGATTGTGAGGTCAAGAATCCATCTTATCATACCAGGGAACTATTCAATAGTTTTATAACAGTGGGGTAAGAACTGTCCTTGGGCTTGGTGGTATATGTTTTCAAGCTTTTGCATCCTCTGCCCAGTGGGAAAGGATATAATTAATGGCAGAACTCTTAACAGTGTTCATGTAGAGAGTCCATAGCTCCCTGACAATTTCCACACAAGTGTAAAGGGAGGTTTATGGCATCAGTCTGGGCATGGAGTGTAAGGGTCAGCAGCTGTATTGAAGTCTGGTTAGGCTGCACTTAGAGTGTTGTGTACAGTTCTGGTCGCCCCCATTACAGGAAGGATGTGGACACTTTGGAGGGGGTGCAGAGGTTCCCCAGGATGGTGCCTGGATTGGAGGGTATCAGCTGTAAGGAGAGGTTGGACAAACTTGGATTTCCTTCTCTGGCACATCAGAAGCAGAGCGACGACTGGAGATAAGTTTATAAAGTAGATAGGGCGGAGAGTAAGAATCTTTTTTTCCCCCAGGGTAGCAATATTAAATACTAAGCAGGCATACATTTTGAGGTGGGAGGGGGAAAGATTTCTTTGTTAAACACTGTCTGGAGCTCACTCTCTGAGGTGGTAGTGGAAGCAGACACAATATTGGAGATTAAGAGGCTTTTCGACAGACACATGACTAGGTAGTGATTGGAGAGATAAGGGATTAGTTTGATTTTCAACACGAGATTCTGCAAATCCAGAATAAGACAGGCAGGAAATCCAGAAGAACACACACAAATGGTGGAGGAACTCAGCAGGTCAGGCAGCATCTATGGAGAGGAGTAAACAGTCGAGGTTCTGGGCTGAGATCCTTCATCATCTTGGCCTGCATCGAATCTTTATTGCTCTCTGTAGATGCTGCCCAATTTGCTGGCTTCCTCCAGCATTCTCAGTATGTTTTAGTTTAATTTAGCATCATATACAGCACAGATTCCATGGGCCAAATGGCCTGTTTCCTGTGCTGTACTGTTCTATGTAACAACCGTTTAAGCGGTCTAGAGAAAACTCATTGCTGTGATTTAGCGTATGAAGTTTTGAACCAGGTAAGTTTACAGGGGAAGGGACAAGTGGGATGGGGTGGCCAGTTCCTCCCCAGTCGGGGTGTAGTCGTGGGAGCATCGCATCAGGACAGACAACGAGAGCAGAGAAAGCCACGCACAGAGCTGCCAAGGGTGCAGCAGCCAATCTCGGGGAGGGCTAGCTACCTGTTCAGAGGCCTTCCTCCAGTTCATTTTGTAGATCACAACCAAGAAGAAAGCAGCTTGCACCACCACACAGACGAAGAACCCAGACCAAAGACCTGCAAAGGCGGAACAGTGCAGTGAACACAGAGGCCCGTCTGCTGGACTAGGGACTCCCTGCGACGGACAGTCCAACTATAGATAGGCCCTGCCACCAGTCACCACAGCAACATTATGTGGGAACGAACTTGGACCCATAATACAAGACCTCCCTCCTCTGAGAGCCAGGGAAGTGATGCAGGCTGCCCCGTGCAAAAACACAGGCGGATGGGGAGTAGGAAGAATTACAGACTGGCAGGAATTGAATGGGCCAAAGGGCCTGTTTCCATACTGTATTGCTCTATGACTCTAAAGTATCATCACCAGCCACTCCAGGGATACCTTAACCATCTGCTTAAGGAGAAAGGGATTTGCATCCCCTCCAGCACATGCCAACGTGTTTGGCTGCGCCATAGGGGAACATTCTTGGGAATGGATTAGTTTAAACCCCCGACTTTAGCCCCTGTAACTGCACGACACTCCCTCGCACTGCCTTGCACATGAATTTCGATTTCTGAACTCGGGCTGAGAATTTTACCCAGTGAGTAACGTGTCCTCCTTCCAGACGGTGTGAATCATCATGTGAATCAGGTTGAAAGAGCACGAGGATGTTGCCCGGACCGGAGGACCTGGCAGTCAAGTGACTGGACAAGGGACAGTAAATCCTGAAGATGGCAGTAATGCAACAGTGTGGATGCCAACTGCCGTAAAAGCTCAGGGAAGAAGAAGACGGGAGGACCTGAGTTACAAGGAAAGAATGAATAGGTCAGGGCTTTATTCCTTGGAACATAGAAGACTGAGGGGAACTTTGATGGAGGCATACAAAATTATGAGGGGTATAGACAGACAGGCTTTTCCACTGAGGTTGGGTGGGATTACAGCTAGAGGTCATGGGTTGAAGGTGAAAGGTGAAAAGTTTAAGGGGAACATGAGGGGAAACAATCTCTCAGAGGGTTGTGAGAGTGTGGATCGAGCTGCCAGTGCAAGTGGTGCATGTGAGCTCAATTTCAACACTTAAGAGATGTTTGGATCTTTAGGGATGGTAGGGGTATGGAGGGCTATGGTCCCTGTAGGTCGATGAGTGTAGGCAGTTTAAATGGTTCAGCATGGACTAGATGGGCTGAAAGGTCTGTTTCTCTGCTATATGACTCTATATGTTTAGGAGGCATGTAGATCACATGCAGACAGATGGGATGAGTTAGACTGTGTGATGGTCAGCACTAACACAGACACGTTCTGGCAAGGAGGAGCTATTCATTCTCCTACTGTATTTCCAATTTAGCAGAAACTATTCTGTTCCCCATCGCCACTGTTACTTTCTATAAAGATTGTTCCTTCCATTTCTCAAACAGCTGTGCTGAAATACTCACGGCAATGGCTTCAAACCAGTGGAAAGTGGCAATGACTGGGTCCACATTGGCAACCAGCTGAACAATCTCTCTGCAGGACGGAGAGGGGAAAGTGTCACAGGGCTGTCCGGACAGGCTAGAGACATTCACTCAAATCTGAAGTTTGAAAACTTGCTCTCACTAACTTGTCAGTGGTGAACACATAACCCAGCACACTTCGAGCTGCTCCAAGAATAGTAGAAATCAGCAGAGAACAACACCCTGAAGGGATACAAAACAGATTGTTACTGAGCATTCTGGCAGTATTCTTCTTGCGATTCCCCAAAACACTTTTGAGTTAGTAAAGTTCTATTGTACTGAAGTGTTGTTACTGTTTAAAGTTTGAAGCTACCAGTTATACGTACAATGTGATCCTACGCTCGGTGAGCAGTTTTTTAGGTACACCTGTTTATTACTGCAAATATCTAAGCAGTCAATCATGTGGCAGCTACTCAATGCAGGAAAGCACGCAGACACGGTCAAGAGTTGTTGGTCAGAACAGAAGAGGGAAGAAATGTGATCTAAGTGATTTTGACCGTGGCTGTGGAATGATGGTGCCAGACAGGGTGACAATAGACAATAGGTGCAGAAGTAGACCATTCGGCCCTTTGAGCCTGCACTGCCATTTTGAGATCATGGCTGATCATCTACTATTAATACCCTGTTCCTGCCTTGTCCCCATATCCCTTGATTCCCCTATCCATAAGATACCTATCTAGCTCCTTCTTGAAAGCATCCAGAGAATTGGCCTCCACTACCTTCCAAGGCAGTGCATTCCAGACCCCCACAACTCTCTGGGAGAAGAAGTTTTTCCTTAACTCTGTCCTAAATGTACCCCTTATTCTCAAACCATGCCCTCTGGTACTGGACTCTCCCTGCATCTGAAACATATTTCCTGCCTCTATCTTGTCCTATCCCTTCATAATCTTATATGTTTCAATCAGATCCCCTCTCAGTCTCCTTAATTCCAGCGTGTACAAGCCCAGTCTCTCTAACCTCTCTGCATAAGACAGTCCAGACATCCCAGGAATTAACCTCGTGAATCTACGCTGCACTTCCTCTACAGCCAGGATGTCCTTCCTTAACCCTGGAGACCAAAACTGAACACAATACTCCAGGTGTGGTCCCACCAGGGCTCTGTACAAATGCAAGAGGATTTCCTTGCTCTTGTACTCAATTCCCTTTGTAATAAAGGCCAACATTCCATTAGCCTTCTTCACTGCCTGCTGCACTTGCTCATTCACCTTTAGTGACTGATGAACAAGGACTCCGAGATCTCTTTGTATTTCTCCCTTACCTAACTCTACACCGTTCAGATAATAATCTGCCTTCCTGTTCTTACTCCCAAAGTGGATAACCTCACACTTATTCACATTAAACGTCATCTGCCAAGTATCTGCCCACTCACCCAGCCTATCCAAGTCACCCTGAATTCTCCTAACATCCTCATCACATGTCACACTGCCACCCAGCTTAGTATCAGCAGCAAATTTGCTGATGTTATTCTCAATGCCTTCATCTAAATCGTTGACGTAAATTGTAAACAGCTGTGGTCCCAATATGGCGCCTTGGCTAAACTTTAGTTCCCTTCTAATCAGTTCCTGCTGGTGTGTGACAGGCCATGGTGTAAACGGACAATCTCTTCTCATGTGACCTGGCTGATTACATCCCCAGCACAGTCTCTCCACCTCTTTCCCCGTTTCCTCACTGGTCCCCTCTGCCCATAGCTCCTCTGTCCCCCTCCTTGGAACTTCCAGTCCTGTCTGGGCTGTTTGAATTTAGTCTGTTCCTGATAGGGCATTTGTGGGAATGCTCCTCCAAAGACGTTGATTATTGGCATGGGGTTTTCCGGCCCTTGTCTTACAGTATGATCGGTTCCTCCATATAACGGTTCTTCATCCAGTTCGATGGCTGTACTCGGACCGGTGGTTGCCGGCAGCATCTTTTTGCTTTTCTCTTTTTCCTTTTTGAGTTCTTCGAGCTGCATTTGTATTAACTTTCTTTGCACCTCTTCCTGCTGCTCAGCCAACCTTCGTTTGTCTTTCTGGTATTTCTCAACCGCATGGACTACGTGGTCTCTAAATTCTTGTGGGGTCATTGATGTCAGCCCAACCACTTCCTCCAGTTTGGATTTTACTTGCGGAGGCATTGCATCCAAAATGCTATGTCGGAACAGTGTGGTGATAAATAAGCTATTTTCCACCTGTTGCTCAGTCTCCAGTCTCCACCTTTTCAACTGGTTTTCTACGTAGGCTGCTGGGTTTTCAGTGGATCCCACTTTAAGGCTTTGGGATCCACTTTGGGTGGATAAAGCTTCCTGAGGGCCTGCCATACCCTCTGCTTCACTCTGTGTAACCAGTCTCCATCAGTTCTTGGGTCGTTCGAGTTTACCATGCCAGCCATTTCCATTAGTTCGTTAAATTTGGAGGTTCCCATCAACCTTATCAATAGTGCCTTCAAATCTCCCATAGCCAATAATCGTCCCGCCGTTTCTTCTTCAAAGGCTCTAATCCATTTCCCTGCTCCTTCATGTAGATTGGGCAGAGTGTTTTTCAGCCCTTCTAGGTCCTGGGATCCCCAAGGGATATACTGCACTTGTCCTGATCCTTTTACTAACAACGGCATCATTCTTCCTCCTTCTTCCCACCTGCCCTGGCTCTCCTCCTCACCTGACTCCCCATCTGTCTCAGGGTATGTCTTTACTGCCTCCCACACAAATTTCTCCGGGGTCCTCTTCTTCCCTCGGTCTCCCTGTGGAGTCCTTCCTTTCTGTCCTGATTCAATACTTGGTTGGCCCCTGGAGTATTTTTCACATCTCCTCTGGCAATCCCCTCTCAGTAACTTATCTAGCTCTCTCTCTACTTCCGCAAGTCGCTTCCCTACCGCCTCCTTCTGCTCTTCTAGGCTTCTGCCTCCTACCTCTTCCCCACAAATTCTTGCATCCCCTCTCTCTCCACTTAACTCTTGTTCCTCCAATGAGTCACCTTCTCTTTCTTCCTGTCCGTGTCTGTACACCTGTGGCAGGGACTCCTCATGATCCTTACTCATGCTTGATTCCCTTCTCTTGTGTTTCTCCAAGACTCTCATCTCCTATCTTTTTTCCACTTCATCTTGAATGCCTCATCTCTTCCTGCCCTGATGAGCCACTTTCTTTTCTAGTCTGTTTATTTCTATGGTATAACCGATACTCCTCATTCTCCTTTTCCTCTCAAGTATTTCATCCGTTCAATCTCTTCTTTCATTTCTCTCTTTGCCTGTTCCACCTTTATCCTTTCTGCCTGTATCTCCTTCCATATCGCCGCTTTTTCCTTCTCGTATTGTCTTTTTTCCTCCTCATTATCCCAAATTTGGACTTCTCCCAGCATGTTTACTGTTCCCGTCAGCAAGGGGCACTGCTTAGGGGTTCCTTCCTCATTATAGGGAGGGGGGTTTACTGTTTCTTTCACGTCCGGGTACGGAGCTGAAGCCAGCTTCTCACCGTACCCTTCTTTCTCTTTAACAGGCTGTTTCTCCAGCACCTTAGTGTCTTCCTCGCTTGTAATCAATATTCTATCTGTCCTACTCAGCCTTTCTCCCTCCGTTCTGAAGAGTTTTAGCACTTCCATTTTTATTCTCTTTTTTGCCCTCTTTTAGATTTATCTTTTGGTTTGTAATTTTTAATTAGTGCCTCCATTTCTTCACACAAGCTTACATCAAACGTTCCTTCTCTTGGCCATTTTGTGACCAGGTTTTTCGTTCTTTTTTCCCATTGTTCTGAAGTTTTTGTGATCTCATTTATTTACCGGGATTTTTTTGCTCAGAATCTCTACTGCCATTCCTTTACCTGTCATGTTGTTCTCTCTTTTTAAGGTATTTCAGAGATTCACAGTTCGTTTACTGGAAAATATTATTTACTATATATTGGACTATCCTTGTTTCCTATTCTGTTCTGCCTGTACAGACCTCTACGTATCCACAGAACTTTCTCTTTGCACCTCATCTATTCAGACTCTTATCTCTTAAGGCGGTATCCACGAGTATTTTCTCTATTTTCCCTTTCCCTGCCCGTTCAGACCTTCATTTCATACGAAGCAGGGACTTATCAACACCACATGGAATTTTTCTTCACTTAACTTATAACTTATTTGTACTTACCCTCACTGCAGTGTTCTTGATCAATCCTCTGAGCCTCCTGATAACCCCCAATTTTGCCAGATTCTTTGGACTGGAGAGACCCTTCAGCAGTGGTTCCACACTTCTGAGATTCCAAGACCTCCCCAAAACCAACAGAATTCTTAGTCCAAATTGTCGCAAAAAGCGCTTACCTTTTGTTTGGGTGCACCCTTAATTCTGTTAGCCCTGTGGGGTTCCCTAGAGGACTGGGAAGCGTCCCCAATCTGCCGTTTCCTTTCCGCGGGTGTCTTTCCGATCCTGCCGACTACGCCAATTTTTGTCGTGGTTTCTTGTGCCCCACAAACGACCAGGAGACGCACCGATCCTTGTGCATAGCATTTTTTATAGCAATCTCCTGGTTTAGTTGCATTAGCATATCACCAGTACATCAGCTCCCGACTTCCCACTATTGTTTCTACCCATTAACTTAATCATGTTCTAATCTACTTTTTGAGTCACGTGTTACCTCATCCCTGGCCACAGTTATCTCTTAGCTAGCCTCATTAACACACCATTATCTTATTTGGCTACATTCCTAAGTTACTGATGTGTTCAATAGTACAGAGATAATACAGAGATTTCATTCTACTAAATTGGATACATACATAGCAAATAGCAAATACAAAGCTGACTACATAGTTTTGGTTACACAGCAAACAATGCAACTTTATACTCCAATATCTTCAGGTGTATGGTGTTTACACATTCTCCCTGTGACAGCTTGGCTTTTGCCAAGATGTGCAACTTTTACCTGGGTGTAAGTGTGATAGAATCTGGGGTGGGGGGGGGGGGGGTGATGAGCTGAAATTGCCTCCTTCGTTGCAAGGAAATATCACCACGATCTTATCGAGTGGCAGAGCAGGCTTTGAGGGTGGCATACCTGTTTTTTCACTTCTAATTGTCTTTATGAAAAATATTCTCTCTCGAACTTGTGAGTCTTTGGAAATCTCTCTGTGCGGTCAATGAAAGCAGGTTCCAAATATTTTTAAGATTGGGGTGGACAGATTCTCGAGAAGCATAGGGTGAAAGGTTACCGGAATAAGTGGAAGCTCAAAGTTGCAGTCAGATTGGCCATGGTCTCACTTAATGGTGAAGCATGCTTGAAAGGCCAAGTGGCCTGCTCCTCCCTATTTGTATGTTCATTACTCTGGAGGCGTGGCAATGTGTGTACACCAAGCTCCTGCGAACTGTAATGTGATCAAATGTAGACGGTTCTCTTCTCTTGCAAGTGCATTGCGAAACTCTGCAAGTCTGATGGAGTTGCTGAAGGCCCAGTGTCTGTGTGTCCGAGTCCGCTGTCTCAGCCTTTCTAACTGCTCCATTGATAATAGTAATTGCTCAGATGTAGAATGATATTCAAAAGGCTTGCTGCAGACTAAGGATTTCCATCTGTCTTATGGTTTTAAAAACTCTCAACTTTAGGACAGTTATGAGTGTCAACAGTATGTATTTACAGCAAATTAACTGCATTTTGTGAAATAGCTGGAGCTAGATTGAATTACAAGCTCAAGATTGAAGTTCATTTGTCACTTGTACGTTGAAGCATAGAGTAGTAAAATGCACCATTTGCTTTAATAACCAACACACCTGAGAATGCGCTGGAGGTAGCAGCAGGGGGCGCCACATTCTAGTGCCAACATGGCATATCCGCGGTGCTCGGCCGAACAACACAGCACAAGTAACAGACGGGCAGCAGCAAAGTGGGCCTCACGCACATATACACAGCCCTCCAAACCCAGCACGGGCAGACTTGTGTTTATGCTGACCAAAATAAGTTAATTTCAATTAATTCAATTCTCAGAGTTGGGGCTGTGGCCAATGGGTCTCTATTTCAGGACTTCCCATCAACCTTCTGGCTTCACCTGCAATGTTATGTTGGGATTCAGAGCTGTTAATGGAACTAATACCCTGTGCACAAGCATTCTTATATTCTTCCTTTGTCCCACATGTGAACTTAATTACTTGGCATCATGCATGTATTTCATTGAGAAACCTGTTGGAAGACCAATACAGGACACCATTGGTTTGTTGTGGAAGACAGGATTGAAATGCCTAGATAGAGTGGACGTGGACAGGATGTTTCTTATAGCAGGAGAGTCTAGGACCAGAGGGCACAGCCTCAGAATACAAAGATGTCCCTTTGGAACAATGATGAGGAGGAATTTCTTTAGCCAGATGGTGAATCTATGGAATTCATTGCCACAGATGGCTGTGGAGGCCAAGTCATTGGATATATGTAAGTGGAGCAACACACACAAAATGCTGGAGGATCTCAGTAGGCCAGGCAGCATCTATGGAAAAAGGTACAGTTGAAGTTTCGGCTTGAAGTGTTTCTGTACTTTTTTCCATAGAAGCTGCTGAATTCCTCCAGCACTTTGTGTCTGTTGCTCAGATTTCTAGCATCTGCAGATTTTCTCTCGTATGTAAAGCAGAGCTTGATAAGTTCTTGATTAGTAATGGCATCAAAGGTTACAGGGAGAAGGCAGGATAATTGGATTGGGAGGGATAATCAGCTATGATGGAATGTCAGATCAGACTTGATATGCTGAATGGCCTATGTCTTATGGTCCAATCAAGGCTTGAAGTGGCACTAGCCCTGAACTTAATTTACTATATTTGAAAATACTTGGCTTGCATTAGCAAGAGTTATGAGCTTCTAAGAATCAGGAGTCAGTTGCCTGAAGGTGTGGTGAAACAAGTTAATTTGTAATTTTCAAATGAAAATTAGATTAATTCTCATGATTAATTTCAACCTCAATGACAAAAGTGTTTACATTTAGTGTTTTTGTGATAGCAACACATGCCAGCTTTGCGTGAAGGCACACAGGGAGGTATGAGAATTTTTAATCCTCTTCACAATCTCTCCTGTTTCACCATCTCTGAAACGTTTTCCAATTACCTTTTGAGACTTAACGATCCTCCACTGCTGGCCCCTAGCCAGAGATTTTTCAAACAAAAACTCCAATAAATTGGTATATCAATCTGCAGGCCATGGCACTCAGGGAGTTAGACTACGTTATTATTTTATATCTATTTTGTAGCTATGTATATCTGCTATCATAATTATGTGCAGTGTGTGACTTAGTTCTGTGTTTTGCACCTTGGCCCCAGAGGAATGCTGCTTCGTTTAGCTGTATTCAAGTGTATGGTTCAATGACAATTAAACCCGACCTTGAATTTGAAAAAGAACAAATAAAGGAAATTTGTTTAAAATGGTGCTGGAAAATTGCTGCAGAGCCACCAGTAAATTGTAAAGGATTAATAACCTGCATCTCACAGTACTATAAGAGGTGGCCATAGAAGCAGCTGTCTTGTTCCTAAATTCTATAGGTTATGAAAAAGAGCCAAGAATCTTCCTCTTGCCACTATTTCCCTTTGTTTTATATCCTTGTTAATTTCTCTACTCTTAGCGACTGTTTCTTCTATTGCAAAGGCCAAAGATTACACACTTTGTACCTAATAAGTTGCCATTCAGATTGTACGCTGTCGTTATCATCACATGCTGTGTCGTGTGATGTGGATGATATGGTCTTTTCTCTATCCATGACCATGAGTGTTCTTGGCAAATTGTTCTACGGAGGTGGTTTGCCATTGCTGCCTTCTGGGCAGTGTCTTTACAAGAAGGGTGACCCCCAGCCGTTATCAATACTCTTCAGAGGTTGTCTGCCTGGCCTCAGTGGTCACATAACCAGGACTTGTGATGTGCACCAGCTGCTCCCGTGGCTTCATGTGACCCTGATTTGGTGGGGGGAGGGTGGGGGTGGTTGGCTAAGCAGGTGCTACAACTTGCCCAAGGGTGACCTGCAGGCTAGTGGAGGGAAAGAGCACCTTACTGCTTTGGTAGAGATGTATCTCCACCCCACAACTGTGGCTACTTTTAGGTATGCCTGCTTGTTAATGCAAATATCTAATCAGTCTATCATGGAGCAGCAGTTCAATGCGTAAAAGCACGCAAACATGGTCAAGAGATTTAATTGTCATTCAGACCAAACATTAGAATGGGGGAAGAAATGTGATCTAAGTGACTTTGGCTGTGGAATGATTGTTGGTGCCAGATGGGGTGGTTTGAGTATCTCAGAAACTGCTGACTTGCTGGGATTTTCACACATAGCAGTCTCTAGTTTACAGAGAATGGTGCGAAAAACAAAAAAAAAATCTGGTGAGCAGCAGTTCTGTGTTTGAAAACACCCTGTTAATGGGAGAGGTCAGAGGAGAATGGCCAGACTGGTTCAAGCTGACAGGAAGGCGACAGTAACTCAAATAACCACACGTTATAACAGTGGTGTGCAGAAGAGCATCTCTGAACGCACAACTTGTTGATGCTTGAAGCAGCTGGGCTTCAGCAGTAGAAGGCCCCACCAGGTTCCACTTCTGTACCTAATAAAGTGAGCATTGAGTGTATGTCATGATGATGAACCTGATTCTGATTGTTGCTTTGGAGTGCAAAGATAAACTTGCTATAAAATACAAAAGTAATATTAAAAATGGAACCATGCTCTTAAGGGACAGTGTTCATGAAATCTGATGGCAGAGGGGAAGAAGCTGTTTCTGAACAGTTGAGTGTGGGCCCCTGTACCTCCTCTCGAGCCGGAAGCCACAAGTCAGCACATCCTGGATGGGTGCCTCCTTGCAGATGTCCTCGATTTTGGGAATTCTGGTGGTAAGGCAGCGTGTTCAGAGGTCAGCTAAAGGTTTTAATGTTTTATTTTAAAGTCTTTTTATGATCACAGGACAATGCTGAACATTAAGAACTTCAGGTACTGCAGGTCTACCCCTCCAGCGAGTTGCTCGTTTGCGGAGGAGCCGGATTTGGTGTGGAAGGTCACTGCCCGCTGTAGGAAGGCATTGGAGTCGGTGCGCAGTCCAACTGTGAGTGATTGTTTTGGTTGTTTCTCGTGCGATTGCAAGATAATGTACAATGCTGCAAGTCCTTAACCCCTGTTTTTTTTTGGTGAGACAGATGGCAGGGGAGCTACGTGGCTTCTGTTGTAGTGAAGATTAGGCTTGCCTGTTGCAGCAGTCCAAGAGGAGAGACATAGGAGACTGGGGTGTTGGGGTGGGGTTGGCCCCCTTCCATCTGTGCTGCCCTCTAGTGTTTGCTCAGTAGAATGACAAGTTGGATTGAGTTAGTATGTACTTACGCCTGTGTACTGCTGAGAACTGCTTGTTCTTGCTGATGACACCTACGCACTGTCAATTTACAGGACATGCCACTCAGGGACAGGCTACATATCTAATTTGTGTGACTGGCTGTTCACTTGTTGTCTTGTGCTGTGCATGACTGTTGGTAATGTGTTTTGCACCTTGGATTCAGAGGAATGCTGTTTCGTTTGGCTGTATTCATGTGTCCTGATGAAGGGTTTCAGCCTGAAATGATGCTGCCTTGGCCTGCTGAGTACCTCCAGCAATCTGTGTGTGTTGCTTGGATTGACAGCAGCAGATTTTCTCTTGTTTGTGAAGGGTATTCATGTATGGTTGAACTTGAACATTTCTCTCCCTAGTCTGCCTGAGTCTCCCTAAAATCAGTCTTTTTAATCAAGCTTTGGGTTATCTATCCTAATAACCCATTAGGTGACCATTTGCTGTATTTTGTCTGGTGATACATGTGTGAAGCATTGATACATGTTGTATTAGTCTTTATATGGACAGTCATTGGTGGAATGGGTGAACAGCTTCAAGTTCTTGGGTATCAACATCTCAGAGTATCTGTCCTGGGTCCAGCACATTGATGCAGTGATGAAGAAGGCATGCCAGCAGCTTAACTTTGTTTGAGAGTTTGAGGAGATTTGGTGCAGGACCAAAGGCTCTTGCACAATTCAACAGATGTGAGGTGCAGAGCATCATGGCCTGGTTTGGACCCTCCTAGCCACAGGGATTGCAATGTAAGGTTGTAGACATTTTCAAGAGATGGTGCCACAAGACAGTGATCCTCACTATCCCGGTATATGCTCTCTTGTTACACCAGAGAGGAGGAGCTTGAAGACCCACCCACAATGATTTAGGAACAGCTCCCTGCCCTCTGAATGCACAATGAACCTATGATCACTACCTGATTATATTTTTGCACTATTTAATTTTGTACTTTATCCCTTTTATGTTTTTGCACTACTGCTGCTGCAAAGTATTCCATGCTTCAGTAATAATAAATCAGGCTCTGACGTTGCTCAGCAGTGGACTCAATAAGACAGCAGAAATAATAGTAGTTCTAATAACCTATGGGATGGTCTTGTATCTCAGCTACATTATGAAAGTTGTTAAGTTTAATAATAGCAAGTTCAGCAAAATACTTTTCTCTTGTATCAAGTTGTGCAACATGGTCTTGCTTGCGTGTTTGTTCCTAGAAAATACGCGATAGGAATTGGGGGGTGGGGTGGGGAAAGGCTGACTAGTCTTATGCCCTTACAGAGGGAGCAATCGCCCAATGCAAAGGCCGAGTGGCCTCTGGTGCCTGTCAATCAAGTCGCGCGTTTACATAAGGACCGGAAGTGACGCACGGAACCAGGGAACGTAATACACAGAGCATCGCTTTTTTATATAAAAACAAATCATGCTAGGATTAAGTTACACGAAGATTCTTAGGCTTCCACTCCTGCCACTCCGCCCGCAGAATGCAGCAAGGCGCTGAAGCAGGTTGGTGAGCTGACCGGCTCGGATGCTCCTCACTGAAAACGGAGTTGGGGGGGGCGGATTACTTTGTAACGGGCGGATGGGCACGGGCCGGAGTGCACCGCGTGCGCCATGTAAACAAACCGCGCGGATCGATACCGCTTTGGACGGAGAGTGCGAAGGTAGCGATGGCGGGGGGGGGGGGCGGGGGTGGAATAAAACCAACCGTTATTCCGCTCGGTGTCCGCTTCCAGTCTCGCCGCCGCCCGAAGCGGGCAGTGTCTTGTCGTCATTTTCCGAACTGTGACAGAAAATAAGGGGCACAGCCGCCTCCCAGCGCTTTCGGAGGAGGTGTGGGGGGGGAAAGGCTGCACTTCTTGCTGGCACGGGCAAGGAGACGGTGACGTAGGGCGGGTGTGCCACGCTCTTTATAAAGGGCGCCGCGGCCGCCTGGCAATGCAGAGTTAGTTGGTCGGCGGCGGGCGGAGCGACGCGGGGGTGTCCCGCTGCCGGAACAAAAGAAACAATAAAACAAAAATGCTGCAAAAGCTCTGTAGCAGGAAGGTGGATTCCTCCACATCAGCCTGATTTCTAACACACGCATGTAACTCCCCCCCCTCTCCATACACCGCATAGTTGCTAACTATGCGCAGCAACCGAGCGCCAGTGGAATGGGATTATGGTGGCAGAGCCGCCTCTGCTCCTTCACAGCTGATGCCGCTCGCTGGAAAGCTCGGGCTCTGCCGTGCCGCCTGTTTCATGAAAGAGCAACAAACACTGCCAGCAGCAGCAGCAGCTTCAATCACCACTTCTATCTCGTCCTTTTTTTCCTCTTAGCCCCTCGGCAGTGCCGGCTATGGAGGTAGTGGGGGAATTCGAGTACAACAGGAAAGATCTCATAGGACACGGAGCCTTCGCTGTGGTCTTTAAAGGCCGCCACAGGAAGGTAATAATCCATCGCTTGCTGGGTTGTGAGTTGATGTGCTTTTGCAAACTTCAGCCGGCATCGGTATTCGAACCCTCAACTATGGGCTCGTTTGCAGACTCGACGGCATACAAATTTGCTGTAAATTACAATCAAGTGAATGTTGTATGAGTGTGGCTCTAATGTTGCATGTTCGTGAGTGCACGTACAGATCTTTTGTGGAACTCGTTGCTGCCAGGAGTTGTGACATTTCATTGCTGATTGTTCGTGCTAACTATTTTTGCACTGTTGTGGTCTTGTGTTTTGTCATCTGACGCCTTCTCTCCGGTGGTGCAGTATACCTCGTGAATAATAGAGATGCCATTTTGCTAAAGTGTGCTTTATTTCCTTTTCATTCTTTTTTTCTTAAAATAAGTACATTGCATTAAATGTGTTTTTATGCCTTGATTTAGTAGTTTAAAGCCAGTGTTAAACAGTTGATTAAAATGAGCAAGAAGGGTTATTCACAGATAGACGTCCACCACACGTGTTTGATTCCAAGACAGAGGTCAACAGGGTTGGGGTATTTTTAACATCAAAGTTTAGTACAGGAATGTAACTCTGAGGTAAAAGATGAGCTATGATCTCAATGTCTGAAGAACAGACGAATGACTCTTAGTTCGTCATGACATTGGTTATTATTAACCAATTTTTTAAAAAACAAATCGGATGCAGTGTACTTTAAAGCAGCGTGTGATCGTTTGCTGAATGGATTAGAGTGCATATCTTATGAGGAGCAAAGGAGGAGGATGAGAGGTGTACAAGAAAGAGGCTTATATTGAGTGGATAGACAGAGACTTTTTCCCAGGGTAGATAAAGGTAACAATAAAGGGCATAATTTTAATGTAATTGAGGGTCATGAAGAAAACTTTTGGCACATTGGCCTTCATAGATTGAAGTATTGAGTATTGGAGTTGAGATGTTATGTTGAAGTTGTATAAGATATTGGGGAGCTTAATTTGGAATACTGTGTGGAGTTTTGGTCACCTACCTACAGGAAAGATGTAAATAAGTTTGAAAGGGTAGAGAAGACATTTACAAGGATGTTGCCGGAACTGGAGGACCTGAGTTACAAGCAGACTGAATAGGTTTAGACTTTACTCCTTGGAACATAGAAGATTGAAGAGAGATTTGACAGAGGTATTCAAAATTATAAGGTAAATGCAGGCTTTACCCACTGAGATTGGGTGGGACTACAACTAAAGATCATAGTTTAAGGGTGAAAGGAGAAAAGTTTAAGGAGAACACGGGTAATTTCTTCACTCGAAGGGGGATGACAATGTGGAACGAGCTGCCAGTACAAGTGATGTATATGAGCTCAATTTCAATGTTTAAGAGAAGTTTGAATAGGTACATGGATGGTAGAGGAATGGAGGGCTATTGTCCTGGTGCAAGTCGATGTGAGTAGGCAGTTTAAACGGTTCAGCACAGACTAGATGGGCTGAAGGGTCTGATCCTGCGCTGTACTTTTCTGTGACACTGTCATTGGAGAACGGTACAGGAGGGATGTCAGAGATGTTGGTGAGGTGTATGGAATGCACTGCCCGGGTTTGTGGTAGAGGGGCAGACACGTTAGCCATTTAATAGACTCTTAGATGGTCCCATGGATAACAGAAAAAAAAGAGGCTCTTCGGTAGAGAAGGGTTAGATCTTGCAGTAGGTTAAACAGTGGGCCGAAGGGCCTGTACTGTGTGTGGTTATGTTCTATTTCTTTGCTCCCCTGTCAGCTGACTTCAATGCTCTGAAACAACTTTCTCATTAGTTACTGAATGACAGGGAGAGTTTGCATTTTACCCTTTTTTTTTGGGCAAGTGACTGGAATTCTGAATGTCCACTCTGGCACTGGTCTTCACAAATATTTTGAAATAGTAAACAGGAAGTGCTGGCTTCTACCTCCTCTGTATGTAAGATGATATTGCACTGAATGACAGAGTTAAAAGATTGTATTGATTGCCTGCACACATTCCCTGGGTCATATCACCTTGAGCTCTTGCTCTTGTTAGCTGATTGCTGCTGTTAGTGAAATGTTGGGTGAGTCAGGATTTTTACAGCGTTTCAGTAACTAAACCCCTCCCTCCTCACTAGCACTTGTTATCAAGGATCACATACAGGGGTACTGGCATCTATGAAAACCTCAGTGCCAGGATATCAAACCAAGCTCTCTTTCGAACGGACGGATGATGCCTGTGTGGAACATTTGACATGTTAAAGACATTTGGACAGGTAACTGGATAGAACAGAACAGAGGAGCTCAGCCTGGGTCCATGAACCCCTTGCTTAATGGTATTGGTCCATGGCACAAAATAGTTTGGGAATCCCCTGGTTTAGAAGGATATGGGAGACTGGACATAACCCAGGTAAATGGGACTAGCTTATAAGGGAACCTTCGGTTGGGCCAAATGGCCTGTTTCCCTGCTGTAAAGCTCTAATAAGTAAAGGGAAATCTGGCACGCAAGTGAACTGTTCTGCTGTCCAGTTGGCTTCCTGTTTGTTTCTTTGGTTTAAGGTAAGTGATGTATAGCATGAAGGTTCATATATTATTTTTAGCAAAAAAGATTAAGCTAGTGTCTTTGTTTCTCCTGAGCATAGCAGTTTGCATTGGGATATGGTTTCACTGGTTGTTTCTGGTATTCCTGCCAAATGACTGTTCTTCAAAGGTGACCCTGGATGATGCACACTGACAGGATGTTTGGTTATGTAGAGAGCAGCAATAGTCAACCTCAGAGTTTTTCTGTACACAATTTCCATTGCAGACTTGGGGTAATATCTGTTTTTCTTCCTCCCACGTCACCACTTTAGTCAGACATAGAGATCAAATACTGTGACCTTGGGGATATCCTGTCTTGGATGTGTTGAACCACTCCTGGGAGTTTTCTGATCCATGGATTTGCATGTGAAGATATAATTTTGGAAAAATAAGAAAAACTAAAGATTTTTATTGTTTAATTGTCAATCCAGAGTGAAACAGTCCAGTCATTGAAAGTGGTTATTTCTTACTACATCCAACACACTCCTGACTTGAGTCTTGTAGAAGGTGAGCAGGTTTTGAGGAGTAAGAAAAGGTGAGTTAGTTGTTACAGAATTCCTAGTCTCTGGCCTGTTCTTGCAGCCACATTGTGGTTTAGGCCATAAGATATAGGAGCAGAATTAGGCCATTTGATCAAGCCTGATCCATTTCCCCCTCAGCCCCAATCTCCGCCTTCTCCCTGTAATCTTCATGTCCTGACTAATCAACTTCTGCCTTAACTATACCCAAGATTCAAGTTTATTTATGAAGTGGACTTCAAAGCATTCATTGAAATGTCATTTGCACTAACAACCGGCATACCCTGAGGGTATGCTGGGGAGGCTTGTTGTGTCTCCACACTTTCTGATCAGTGGTAACACTTGTGATCACTCAGTGCTCCACTAGCAACATTATAAGGCCATTGAATGTCGGGGGGGGTAATGGCTGGATTTTCACTTGCTGGATGTTGTCATGGCCTGGTACTGGTGTGCCACAAATGTTAATTGCCACCCATTAACCCAGGGCTGTGCAGATTTTGGTGCATTTGGATGTGATCTATTTCATTATCTGAAGAGATGTAATAGCTCTGAACATTATTCAGTCAACAGCAAACATCCCTGCCCAAGATGGTTTGACTTGAGATTATTGTCCTTCAGCCACTGCACCCATCTTATTTTCTGCTAGGTGTGTTTCCAACCAGCAGTGAGTTTTCCCCTGATTGCCATTGACTTCATGTTAGCCAGATCTTCTTGATGTGCTACTTGTTCCCTCAGTTGCTGTCAAGGACAGTTACTCTCACTTCCGCTGTGGAGTTCAGCTCGTTTGTCCATGCTTGGACTAAGGCTAGTAATGAGGTCAGGAACTGAGTGACTTTTGCAGAACAAAATCTGAACCTCTGGGAGCGGGTCACTGCTAAGCAAGTGCTGCTTGATAGCACCATCATTTGTCCCTCCCTTCACTTGAATTGGAATGTATTGATGAACTGGATAGTGGTTGTTTGGTTTTAAACATGCACCGTTTCGTGTGAACAGGACCTACCTGGTCAGCACGTCTTCAGTCCTGTTGGTCTAATCTTGTTGGGGCTCACAGCCTTTTGGACGTTTCTTGCTATCACATGGAGTGAATCAAATTGGCTGAAGACAAGCATCCACCATTTTGGGGGTCACTGAGGTGTAGACTCCTACTTTGTGATTCTTTGTGCTGGGCTGAATTGCTAAATTCTGTTCCTGCATCTTATAATCAAATGTATGAATGGCATTGGAATAGAAGTAGGTTGTCCATCTTCGTTTGCCTTGAAACGACAATGAATTTCTTCGAGCTTCTTAGTGAGTTTTCACAGAGGTAAAATTCCTTTGTGGTATTTGCTTTTTTTTTGTTGGAATAGATATAATTGAAACATTGGTTTTAGGCATAATTCCCATTTCTGCAGCCTGTGATTTTTCTGTTCCTTTTGCAGCTATGCATCACAGAGCCTGTTTATACAGAGCTTCAAGAATTGCTTTAATTTCTTTGGGTGAAGAAGATCCTTTGCCAGTGTAACTGGCTCTACTTAACAATGGCCTTTCCTTGCAAGGTTCTAGATATTTTGGATCGTGAGTGCTAATTGCTGATATTCTTTTGGTTCTGCTGCACTGCTCCCAAAATGTGTTCACCAGAGCAATTGCAGTTTATATCTTTTGTTCACTGTAGAACCCATGTCCTCTATCACAGTCGATTTCTCTGACTTATGGTCATTTCTTCCCTCTCCCCCTTTTTCCATTCTCCATTCTCTCTCCCCTTCCCTTCTCCAGTCACCTCCCTCTAGTGCTCCGTCTCCCATGGTTCACTGTCCTCGCCTATCAGATTCCTTCTTCAGCCCTTATACCTTTGCACCTATTACCTCCCACCTTCTTACTTCAAACTCACCTATCTTCCCCCTGCCTCTGCTGGCTTCACCTATCACCTTCCAGTTCCAACTCCTTCCCCCTCCCCTTCCCTCACCTTACCTTTTTATATTGGCTTCTTCCCCCTTCGAATAAACCTTCTCGGGCTTCCAGTTGGACATAACTGATGGTGGTGTCTGAAAAGAGGATGCGGTCCAAGTTGCATGCCATCTTGGACAATGACTCCCATCCACTCCATAATGTACTGGTTAGGCACAGGATTATATTCATCCAGAGACTCATTCCACTGAGATGTAACACTGAGCGTCATAGGAAGTCATTCCTACCTGTGGCCATCAAACTTTACAACTCCTCCCTCGGAGTGTCAGACACCCTGTGTCAATAGGCTGGTCCTGGACCTATTTCCACTTGGCATGATTAACTTATTATTTATAGTTTTATATTGCTATATTTCTTCACTATTCTTGGTTGGTGCGGCTGTAACGAAACCCAATTTCCTTCTGGATCAATAAAGTATGTCTGTACAAGTATCAATTTTATCCAATGTTTCTCGGACAAACTCCGCCATCTTCATCAGGCATGCTGCTTAGGTACGTCTAGCCTGGTGGTGTACATATATACTCCCTGTCGTCTGTCCCTCATGACTGATTAGTTCTCAACCAGTCAGGTTTCTGCTGTCCCATCTTGTTAATAATCGAGTTTCAGTTCTTAGAGCGAAACCTTCATCTTTGTTAAAGTTCTTATACTCTGGTCTTATTTCAGTGCCTTCCTTTACCAGGTGATCCCTAAAGCCATTGGCATGGCACGGTAGTTTTGTGCTGTCGAAGTCAATCAATCGTATGACCATTGCGAATATAATGTTGTGCTTCTGTTCCGTGCAGTGCCAATGCTGAAGGAAGCCATTGAAATGAGTCTAGTGAATGAGAATTTTAACAAATATGAAGGTCTCGCTGTAAGTAAGAACTCAAATTCAATTGTAAACAAGGTGGGACAGTAGAAACCTGATTGTATGAGGACTAACCAATCAGGAGGGATAGACGATAGGGGGGTGGGGGTGTGTGTGTGTGCACGCATGCACACACACACAACTAGACATGCCCAGGCATCATCCCTGATGAAGGTGGTGGAGTTTCTCATTGAATGTTGGCTAAAGTCAATATCTGTATCTGACTGGAAGCCTAAGAAGAGTTTATTTATCATATACACTGAGAAAGCACTAGATCCTTTTTCTTCCCCCTTCCTTTCTGGTCTTGGTGAAGGGTCTCAGCTGGGAAGATTGGCTCTTTATTCTTTATCCACAGATGCTGTCTGACATGCTGAGTTCCTCCAGCACTTTGCCTGTGTTACACCACAAAATCCTCCTCTCCTAGTGTACGTGTAGGCCACATCCATGTTATATTTCCAGGATTGTTTGAAAGAAGCTAATTTGAAGAAGGAAGATATCACCAGTGCTCAATTTGACTTGTGATGCGCCTCACTGTACTGGCTGAGTTCTCGGAGGAGATGATGAACTGTATGAATGCATAAACTGTGTTCAAGTTCTTCCAGGCACAGACATTGGGACAAAAATCACTGAAGCAGGGAGAGCACAAGATTTGTGTGTACGGGTAGATGAAGCAGAGTTTGGATCAGCATTTCCTTCTGTAGGGCTGTGCCAGAAGTGTGTGTTGCGCTTCATGAATTGTAAAGAATGGCTCACTTAACTTTATCTATTATCAGTGAATGGTGACTTTTTCCACAAGCTCTGAATTGTTACAAGAAACTAATGTTTCTTTAAAGTTGTAAACCTGAGAGGTTGACTTGACATTGCAGCACAGCTCTGTAATAGTGTGGCAAATATTTATTTCAGTCCATTAGTGGTTTTGCTGAAACATAGTTTAGATTGTAGTAAACTTATTAAAGTTAAAGCAGTTAACAGAGTTGTCACAAGAGAGTTTGGATAAGCACTGCAGTTTGAATACTATCTGCATTTACCAAAACAGAACCTGTTTATAGCAAAACTTAAACACGAGATTCTGCAGATGCTGGAAATCCAGAGCAACACACACAAAATATTGGAGGAACTCAGCAGGTCAGGCAGCACCTATGGAGGGGAATAAAAAAGAGCCAACGTTTCAAACTGAGACCCTCATCAGCAATTTATTTTTCTCCACAGATGCTGCCTGATCTGCTGACTTTTAACAAAATGTGTTTTAGATTTTTCAGACATTTTTATATACTGTTGGATGTGTTTGTGGTGCAGTTCTACATTACCATTGGTACTATTTGAGGAACTGAGGGGAACTGTTTTTGTTAATTTTTCTGGATATGAATGTCACTGGCATTGCTGTAGGTGGTTATCTTGGGAAGGTGATGGTGAGCGAATTGCAGTTGTACTACTCTGGCGGGTACCCTATTCTGTCCTTAAGGATAAACCTGGCCCAGTTGGTCACTTCTCAAACACCGGTGATAAAAGCTGTAACTGATATTGCTCTGAACTGGCACCTACTCACCAATAAACTGTTGACTGCTGCCCAATTTGGGCTTGACCAGGAGCACCAGGCTCTGGACCTCCTGACAACTGTGGTCCAAATACAAACCAAAGGGCTGAATTAGAGAACATGAAGACCCTTGACATCAAGTCAGTATTTCATCAAGGATCCTTGGCAAAACTGAAGCCAAAGGGAAAAGAAAGATGGAGTGGGACTTCACAGAAGTCTGATGATTGTGATTACACTGAAAAACAAATTTTTTTGGAAGAGTTGCTTCCTCAGAAATTGTTTTTGGTTATGATTGACTGCTTGAAGCTTTACACAAATATAATTTCAGACTACTTGTATCACTTGGGAATTTGAAGAAACAAGAAATTAAGTTTTATTGAATATAATGTATTTAATTCCATAACAGTGCTGACGCTTTGTAATAATTCAACTAAGCTAAAATGTTTTGTTGATGATTTTCATTTGTACTTGGTGTACTTCTTCCTTAAGTGTCCCAACAATGATCAGCCAACATTGATGGATTACAGTTGCCCTGACAGTGTCTCCATATCCACATTGTCTTAGTGAAACATTTTAGCACTGACAGCAGGGAAACACTGCTTGAAACATGTTGTCAAGCTGCTGCATGTAGTTTGATGATCTGTACTTGGCATGAAAATTTTCAACAACATTCTTGAATGCCTTCTGTGAAATTTTCTCTCGTTCCACTGTTTTTTAAATTGTCTGTTCATTGATGATCTGTTTGATTTGTGGACCAACAGAAATGTGTCTTCCTTAATCTTGGCATCAGTTATTCTGGAAAACAGCTGTCTCAAATATCAAAATCCTTCATGGAAATTTATAGCTTTTCTAAAACCTGTTTTGCAGCCTCCACCTGGCAAAGTATGCCTGGACAAGATTGAAAACTTTTCAGCTTACATTGTGGGCAACATTTTAATTGACTTCAATTATGAATTGTAATAAATACAGGTGATTTTTTAAAATGGTGCGTGATAGGGAAATTTCATGACCAGTAGCCCAAACTGCAGAAGATACACCCAAAAATATTCAGGAAGTAAAATCTGTGTTGTCCAGTGTTATTGGAGCCCAAGGGAATCACTGCAGGAGTTCCTCAGAACAGTGTTGTCATGGGGAAATTAGTGATGATTACTGAGCTTGCCACTGGTCCCCTGCTTTGAAAACTAGATAAAATTAAAGAAAATATCAGACCCAGCAGCAATGGATGAGATCTTTTCAAAACAGGAACATGTGATACTTGGAATGACCTCACAAGAAAAGAAAGGTGTGGATTTAATTGTATGGTGTACCTAAGTTTAGTGTATTCAGTCATTCAAAGAGGCACATGGGGAAATAGTGATTTTATTTTATTTGATTCTATCTTGGTGTATAACTCTACGGCTAGGAAAGCAATTCCATATAGAACGTAACACCTTGGTGAAGGAGATGAGTAATGTGAGAGGTGAGAATATACATTCAGTGGCCACTTAAGTACCTCCTGTACCTAATAAAGTGGCCACTGAATGTATGGCCACGGTCTTGTACTGCTGTAGCCTATCCATTTCAAGGTTTGAGGTGTTGTGCATTCAGAAATGCTCTTCTGCACACCACCGTTGTGACGTGTCTGGCTATTCTTCTCCGACCTCTCTCATTGACCAGGTGTTTCACCCACAGATGTGTTGCTCACTGTATGTCAGCAACACACAAAAAGCTGGGGGGATCTCAGCAGACCAGACAGCATTTATGGAAAAGCGTACATTTGACATTTCGGGACTGTCTAATGAAGGGTCTCGGGCTGAAAGTACTCTATTCCACAGATGCTGCCTGACCTGCTGAGTTCCTCCAACATTTGTGTGTGTGTTGCTTGGATTTCCAGCATCTGCAGATTTTCTCTTGTTTTGTCACTGTATGGTTCTCTCTCCCCCCCCCCCCCCCCCCCCCCACACCACTCTCTGTAAACTCTATAGACAGTTGTATATGAAAATCCCAGGGGATCAGTTTCTGAGATACTCAAACCACCCCGTCTGGCACCAACAATCATTCCACGGTCACAGTCACTTAGATCACATTTCTTCCCCATTCCAATGATTGGTCTCAACAACAACTTAACCTCTTGGCCAGTGCTTTTTTGATTGAATTGTTGCCACTTGATTGGCTGATTAGGTATTTGCATTAATGAGCAGGTGTACCTAATAAAATGGCCAGTGAGTGTATACAGGTAGTTGTGTGTCCATATGGACAGTGCCAAGCCATTATAAAGGCTGCTGCAAGGACTTAGTAGTTTATTAATTCACATTGTAGCAATATAATTGATTTGCTGTTATTAGAGGATGGAAATTACCTTTTCTAATTAACACCAGCCTGCAACATTCCTATTTCTTTTACAAATTACTGCAATGTTTTAAGGTTTGGGAATGCTTGTTCTGTTTTTGTTTTTGTAATCATTTAACTTAATGTTCCATTTTGTGCAGAACAACCTCTATGTCTATATTCCATGATTGGATGCATTTAATATCTGTCATTCCCTAGGAATGTAATTCCTTCCATATTTCCAATCCTATTTGATCTTTAAGATTCTTGTGTAATTCTTGCTTTTGTTTGCCAGCCCACAATGGCATGTTATCTGTTGACGCGTTTTCCAGCACTGTCATTAGTAATGTTCCCCAGTGAAGTAATTGCAGTTGTGGAATAAAATTGGGCATGCCAACACCCTTGGAGAGAGCAATTAACATAGGTGGGGCAAGAATATGGACTGATTGGGTTGGAAACTCAATTTCATTTCATTTAAAATATGGGCCACAGAATGACTAGAAATGCCCACATTGTAAATTCCTGTATCAGACAGGAAAACAGTGGAAAGAAACTCATGAGAAGAGTCTTTGTGTTGTTGGGGAAAGGATGAAATCAGTGGCTACAGAATGCAGCTTGTGACAGAGACAGTGTAGACACAGAGAGTCATTGTGAAACATTTTCTATCTATATCACTTCTCTTCTGCCCCCTCTCTCCTACCTTTGGAAATATGCTGTTAGTTGTGAACAGAATGTTGGGCAAACACAAGGCTTCTCTTCTTTCATTTTGATGCTACTGAAATTGAATCTATTTCTGTAAAATCTAAATGAATAAGATTGCCTGCAGGTGCCGACAACATTCAGCAGAGAGAATGAATGAGTTAACATCTTGCAGAGAATTTCTCAAAACCTTAGAGGCCTGCATAAACAATATTTCTAAAGGTTCTGTGCTGCATTCAATTTTCTTACAGCTTTGGGCTTTGTAATTTAACGGGAGTCTGATTGGTGGGTAAATGTTTCACATTTGTGTGTGTGTTTATTTCTCAAATCAGATGAAGATGTATATTAAAATGACAACTTTTTAGACATCTGCTGCTTTACTGTTGTGTACCCTTAGCTATTTGCAATTAGTGTTGAAGCCTCGGATGAAAAGGCTTTCTGCAGTGAATTGATGTTTGATGACGATGCAAAACTTGGTAGAGAACCGAAAGGGGAATAGATAAGTTAAGTAAGGAGGCGAGAAGATGGCAGATGAATTATAATGTGGTGAAGAAAAGTTTGCTTTTATCTCAAGGGAGCAGGAATACAAACATAAGGTGAGCTTGCTAAAATTGCTTCAGTAAAGCCTCATCAACAGTACTGTATAGCTTTGTCTCCATATCTAAAGAAGAATTTTGTGTGCCTTGGAGCAGTGTATTGTAGATTCACTAGATTGATTCCTGGGTGGTTGTCCTATGTTAAGTAACAGATATAAAATGGATTTATATACACATAGTTTATAAGAATGATGGATGACTTCATTGAGACATTATTGATTTTGAGGAGTGACTGGGTAGATGCCAAGAGCCTGTTTACTGTAACAGAGAATCTGGAACTCAGTGCAAGAGCATTGTAAGCCTCTGGAATTCTTTGCCTCAAAAAATTGCAGATGCTTTGTCATAAAGCTTATTCAAGGCTGTTAGGAGTAAATATATGGAGCAAGTTAGGGAATATGGGAATAGGGTGAAGAAGACAAAATGTAGGATTGGATTTGATCTTATTAAAGGGCTCGGGGAACCTTTTAGCTAACCCTATTTATATTCCTTAACTTCAGAATAACTTTGAAAATCTTCAATTAAATTTACAATTTTTCGGAATTTAAATGTAAGCTGCAGACTTGTGGCTCTCTTTAAGAATATTTCATACTGGCGTGGTCTCATTTTACTTGGAATGACTGCTTACGTGTGTAACTGATTTTTAGTATTGACTCACGTAAACTGTCATGGGAAATAAAACCATCTTTTCTAATGATCTGGATTTCAAAGTGGGGTTCCAGAAAAGAAAGAACACTGTTAAACACACAGAATGTTAGAGGAACTCAGTCAGTCTGGCAGCACCTTTGGTTGGGAATAAACAGTAGACGTTTTGGGCCAAGATTCTTCATCAGGACTGGAAAGTGAGGGAGAAAAAGCCTGAGGAAATGCAGAGTTGAGATTCTGTCCCCTTCCTTTCCAGCCCTGATAAAGGGTCTCAACCTGAGACGTTGACTGTTTATTCCCCTCCGTAGATGCTGCCTGCCCCACTGATATTTGGAATCTGTGTGTGGTACTCTGGATTTCCAGCAACAGCAGAATCTTTTGTGTTAAAGAACACCTATTCAGTTCCCAATTACTGTATCCCAACAGTGAGCTTAAGTACCTTTTAGGATTTGTGCAGTATATGGATCTGCACGGAAAATATTTAACCTTGTTGCAAGCTTTGTACTTTTGCAGGCTCAGCTAGACAAGGTTCAACTTTCTTTTGGCACTAAACGACATTCAATTTAGCAATTGGACGATATGGAATAGTGTCAGCTGAGGTTGTATTTGAAGTATTAGGTTTATGTGACAACAATTTCAATTCCACATTGTTATGTTATTTATTAGGCATTAGTTCAGCCTTTGTAAACATTTCTTTTGTTCGTCCTGATTAATTTTTAAAGAAGGCATCCAATGTGCACTCAGTGGCCTCCACTAGGTGTACCTGTATGCATCTCATTAACACAAATATTTAGTTAGCCAATTGCGGCAACAACTCAATGCATAAAAGCATGCAGATGTGATCAAGAGGTTCAGTTATTGTTCAGACAAACCAGAATGAAGAAAAAATGAGATCTAAGTGAATTTGCCCCCATGGAATAATTGTTGGTGCCAGATGGGGTGGTTTGAGTATCTCAGAAGCTGCTGGTCTCTTGGGATTTTCACACACAAGTCTCTAGAGTACACAGTCATAGAAAGGTTAAGTGAGTGAGCAAGGGTCTGATAGATGGAGTACAATATTGGTAAATGTGAGGTCATCCACTTTGGAAGGAAAATTGGAAGAACAGATTATTATTTAAATGATTAAAAAATTGCAGCATGCTGCTGTGCAGAGGGACTTGGGAGTGCTTGTGTACAAATCACAAAAGATTGATTTGCAGGTACAGCAGGTTATCAAGAAAGCAAATGGAATATTGGCCTTCATTGCTAGAGGGATTGAACTTAAGAACAGGGAGGTTATGCTGTAACCTCCCTGCTCCCTGGAGTACTGTGTGCAGTTCTGGTCTCCTTACTTGAGGAAGGAGGCGGTTATAAGGCGCTTTGGAGGCGGTGCAGAGGAGGTTCACCAGGTTGATTTCAGAGATGAAGAGTTAGACTACGAGGAGAGATTGAGTCACCTGGGACTGTACTCGCTAGAGGAACTGCTTTTCCCAGAGAGTGGTGAATCTTTGGAATTCTCTGCCTAATGAAGCAGTGTGGGTTACCACAGTAAACTTATTTAAGACCAGGTTGGATAGGTTTTTGCATAGTAGGGGAATTAAGTTATGGGGAAAAGGCAGGTAGGTGGAGATGAGTCCATGGCCAGATCAGCCACGATCTTATTGAATGACAGAGCAGGCTGGACAGGCCAGATGGCCTACTCCTATTTCTTATGTTCTTATACAGAGAATGGTACAAAAACATCCAGTGAGTGGCAGTTCTGTGTGTGAAAGTGCCTTTTTAAGGAGACAGGTCAGTGGAGAGTGGCCAGACTGGTTCAAACTGACAGGAAGGTGACAGTAACTCAAATAACCATGCATTACAACAGTGCTGTGCAGAAGAGCATGTTTGAATGCTCAACATGTCGAACCTTGAAGTGGATGGACTAAAGCAGCAGAAGAACTCATGCCACTCTATTACGTACCCTCTGGATCTAATAAAGTGGACACTGAGTGTTATCTGTTGAGAGATCTTTTAGTGTAAGAAAAATGTGATGTCCAGTTCTCCTCACAGTAACTTAATGATGAGCTTGTGTATGGAGCAAATCCACAGTTAGTTGGTTTCTGAGATACAGCTAAACAAAATAGCAAGTGCATTCACCGTAACTCTTTCAGACTGAATCACCTGAAACTGAACACTTATTCTCCAAATTGATTCCAGTAGGACTGTTCCTGACCATTGAGGTGCTCATAATTGTATTAGAAACTTCAGGTTCTACAGATGAATAATCACTTTCCTTTCAAGTACTGTAACTGCTGTACTACATCACAATTAAGATATCCTATTTTACCCTGAGTTAAACTTTTGATGCATCATCAAAGGTGTGAATTTGGTAGGATTATATGACTTCTGTTCAGTGTGCTGAATTCTCATCCAATCCATCCTTACCTTAAAGTGATTATCAGTTCTTGTTTACTTATCCCTCCTAGACTTGCTAGTTTCACTAGTGTCAGGCCTTTCAAGCTTAAAGCTCACAACCTTCGAATCATGGCCTCATCCATCCCTGATACTTTCTTTCCTTCTACAAGCACCCCTCCCACTAAGCCCCTATTTGTTCACAACTTTCCAAAACCTCTTTCTCTCTGGCACCACAAACGATGATCTCTGGTACATCTCTAATGCTATTTGCTTATACTTTTCATAAATCTCAAACAAGAGAAAATCTGCAGATACAGGAAATCCGAGCAACACACACAAAATGCTGGAGGAACACAGCAGGCCAGGCCACACGCGTTGCTCCCTACACGACTCCCTTGTCCATTCATCCTTCCCCACTGAGCTCCCTCCTGGCACTTGCCCACAAGTGACACAAGCGATACAAGTACTACACCTGCCCATACACCTCCTCCCTCACTACCATTCAGGGCCCTAAACAGTCCCTCCAGGTGAGGTGACGCTTCATCTGTGAGTCTGTTGGCATCATTTACTGTGTTTGGTATTCCTGATATGGCCTCCTGTATATCGGTGAGACCCAAGCACCTATGCTCCGTCTGCCAGAACAAGCGGGATCTCCCAGGGGCCACCCATTTTAATTCCACTTCCCATTCTGATATATCCATTCATGGCCTCCTCTGCTGTTGTGATGAGGCCACATTTCTGAGGCTCACTTATGCTCTTATATCTTATGGTTTTAAAAGAAGACAATCTGTGCAAATAATAAATAAATATTTAATATTGGAAACGTGAGTTGTAGAGTCCTTGAAAGCGAGTCCATAGGTTGTGGAATCAGTTCAGTGCTGAGGTCAGTGAAGTTTATCCATGCTGGTGTTCAGGAATCTAGGGTAATTGTTTCTGAACCTCGTGGTGTGGGACCTAAGGCTCCTGTACCTCCTTCCTGGTGGACAGTGGGATCCTTGATGATAGATGCTGTTCTCTGCTTGTAGATGTGCTCAATGGTGGGGAGGACATTGTGTTTTTTGAAATATGAAATTTTCAGATTAAACTATAACTTCTCATAATTTTCTTTAACTCTTACCAGTTTTTGGGATAAACTAATTTTAAACTATTTATTTTAGTTATTTCAGTCCTCTGGTCTCTTAAGTGTACTTAATGTTGTGTCTGGTTGTCAAAGGCTCAGGACTAATTGTTAGCATAATTTTGCAGATGTTCAGTGAGAACCAACAATGGTCATTATTAATTCTGTCTTGTTCAGTCTAATCTCCTTGCATGTTACTTAAGTGAAGAAAATTAATATTGTGCATGTCAAAGTGTTGGAACATGTTTTTACTGAATTAAGTTTAATCTCATTTGCTTTTATAAATGTTTTTGTTTATCTTCCCTCAGAAAGCGGATTGGGAAGTAGCAGTGAAATGTATAAACAAGAAAAATTTGTCAAAATCTCAAATCTTGCTGGGTAAAGAAATAAAGATATTAAAGGTACGACCACTCCTTGTGTTTGAAGTCAATAGTTGGTAAAAATGATAAATTGCAGTCAAAATATGATTTTGGGTTTCTCCAAATGTACACAGTTGTTTGTCTCATCAAAATTCAAAGTAAATTTTATTATCAAAGTCACCATATACAACGCTGAGATTCATTTCTTACGGGCCTGCTCAGCAAATCCATAGAATAGTAATTATAACAGGATCAATGAAAGATCAATCAGAGTACAGAAGACAACAAATTGTGCAAATGCAAATATAAATAAATAGCAATAACTAATGAGAACATTAAATAACAAGATTGTGTCCTTAAAATGAGATCATTGGTTGTGGGGACATCTCGAAGGATGGGCAAGTGAGTGTAGTTATCCCCTTTTGTTCACATGCCTGATGGCTGAGGGGTAGTAACTGTTCTTGAACCTGGTGGTGCGAGTCCTGAGGCTCCTGTACCTTCTACCTGATTGCAGCAGCGAGAAAGGAGCAAGGCCTGGGCAGTGAGGATTTCTGATGATTGATGCTGCTTTCCTACAACAGGGTTTCATGTAAATGTACTGAATGCTTGGGAGGGCTTTACCTGTGATGTATTGGGCTGAATCTACTACCTTTCGTGCCACTACCATCACGCCAAAACTGCAGTGATAGCACTGTCAAGATTGGATCCTGCTCTCCTGTACATGAAAACAGACACTGACCTGTTCATCCTGGCCTTTAAGCACCCATATGCCTTAGGTTTATTTGTCACATCTACATCGCAACAAACAAATGTTTTATTTTTCCCAAATGACCAACACAGTCCAAGGATGTGCTGGGGGCAGCCTGCAAGTGTCGCCATGCTTCCAGTGGCAACATGTCCACAATTTACTTGACCTAACTCAAGCACTTTTGGAATGTGGGAAGAAACCTATATGGTCAATGGGAGAACATACGAACTCCCTACAGATAGTGGCAGGAATTGTATCCCAATTGCTTCTGCTGTAAAGTTAACACTAACTGCTACACTACCATACCACCCATTAATCCATTTTTTTCTAACCTTCTGAACTTGTGGCAATTTACAATGGTCATTTAACCTATTAACCAATGCATCTTTGGTATGTGGGAGGAAACCAGAGCTCCTGGAGAAAACCCATGTGGCCCCAGGTAAACATGCAAACTCCACATTGCATCTGAGGTCAAGATTGAATCCGGGCTTCTGGAAACAATGGGCGTTAACTTGTAACACCACTGTACCTCCCTTGACCTCCGACAATTAAATCTGAATGCCCACTCTGATATTTAAATTCAAATGTCAGGAGTCAGCAGCTGGTTTTGTTAGTTAAGTAATATCGGGCATGTGATGTGATTTTTTTTAATCCAAGTGCATCAGTGATACTGTGTTCATTACCCAGGTTCATTTTTAATTCAATATTTCTGCCGTTTGAAGTTAATCAAATTCAGTACTGCAAAAGTTGACTTTTGAAGCTAGTATGGCTTGTGGTCAGTTACCCAGTCACAACATACATTGTGTATGTTGCTTGCAGGACCCTATTTGATAAATCCTTAGGCAATCTTAGATGCCTTTATATAAACCTATGTTTTCAAATTCCTTTTCAAATGCACAGTTGTAAACAGAGCAATAAATGGATCGATAATCACACTGAAAAGAAAGATAGTTTTCTATTTGGTGATAAATCTTTCTCAATATTATTTTGAAAAGATAGGGAATATTGCCTTCATGCAGAATTGATGCCCAGTACTTTAGTGGTTCCGACAATGATTTTGATTCTACATAAATTAGATCTAACAAATTACGTACAAGTGCCATTCACCATGACTGATAAACTCAGTTGAGTGATTGGTATTGTGCCTAGAAGTAGTTTGAACAGCCAGATTCATTAGAGCTGTGGAGACCAGAGTACTATTGCCGTTACTTCTCTTTGCAGACTTGGTAAAATGTTTGCAGAGCTGAAGTTTTTGGACATGCCAGAGCAAACATTCTTCATATTTGGCCAACTATTTTAGTTCAGATATATTCTTTTTATAACCTTTCTTTTAAAATTTGTCATGTTGTGACATTAGTCTGATGTATTAATTCCCCTTTATCTAGTTTTAATTCCAGTTTCTGACTCTAATACATCTTCATGGTGCACAGAATGAGAAGATAGTCAATTAAACTTTGCGATATCTTTTTTTGGGCCTTATTCCCGAAGTAGTGGGATACAGTGCTAAAAGTATTGAAACGAAGTTTTGAATTCTTTCATATATTTTGTGTACCTTTCATAAATTTTATTTAAAATGTTTGGAACTTGCTAACTAGAAGCAATAAGCACTTTTATCGAGAGTTTTCAGCTGTGTGAGATATGTGGAAAATATGAAGAGAACTTTGGAATGTACTATGTCCTTTCTGATGGCTGATGAACAGATCTGTTGGTAGGAATGTAGCAATATAATTTCAAAGATAATTTTGTGCTCTTCATTTTAGGAGCTTCAACATGAAAACATCGTTGCACTTTATGATGTTCAGGTAAGTTAATAGTCTGTTTCTTTCACTCACATAATTCTTTCAAAGATAATTTATTGTAAATATTGTTTATTGCCAGAACTAGTTAAATGTGCAAAAATTTAATATACATGTACCGAGGAATAATGGACAGGTGTTAAATTGATTTCATCACTAGGAATTTCTGTACTAAATAGTATAAATTTGTTAAGGAAGGAATGACCTTTTCACTTTTTATCTGTAAGATGTTTTATAATCAGGACTGTTTTTAATAATGTGTACTATAACAGTGTTAGTAATGTCAGTGTTTTAATGGCAGATTTTCAGCAATAAAATGTGTATACGTTATTTACCGTAGATTCCGGACTACAGAGCGCACCTGATTATTAGCCGCAGGCTCTAATTTTAGAAATAAAATCAATTTTTTAATTGTAAAGGCCGCACCGGATTTTAGGCCGCACCGCTACTTTTAAATATACATACGTATCGGTAACACAAATTACGTTGCATATACTTTTTTACTGAACAGCACGAACAACATTCCAATATCTCCTAGCGACTGGTAAAAATATATATATTGCAGCCTACCAGGAAAAGTTATTGATCGACTTTAACTTAAAAGCAGCGTTTTCGATCGGGTCTAATCGGGTCTGACGCTTGCGCAATGCGATCGGGTCTAATCGGGTCTGACACGCTTGCGCAATGCGATCGGGTCTGACGCTTGCGCAATGCGATCGGGTCTAATCGGGTCTGACGCTTGCGCATTGCGATCGGGTCTAATCGGATCTGACGCTTGCGCAATGCGATCGGGTCTAATCGGGTCTGACACGCTTGCGCAATGCGATCGGGTCTAATCGGGTCTGACACGCTTGCGCAATGCGATCGGGTCTAATCGGGTCTGACGCTTGCGCAATGCGATCGGGTCTAATCGGGTCTGACACGCTTGCGCAATGCGATCGGGTCTAATCGGGTCTGACGCGCTTGCGCAATGCGCTCGGGTCTAATCGGGTCTGACGCTTGCGCATTGCGATCGGGTCTAATCGGGTCTGACGCTTGCGCAATGCGCTCGGGTCTAATCGGGTCTGACGCTTGCGCATTGCGATCGGGTCTAATCGGGTCTGACGCGCTCGGGTCTTGCTTCGAGTATTTTCCATGTTGATGAGGGTGAGTACAAATGACTGATTTACAATAATTTAATTGTGAAAGTGCGCTTGATTTATCGTACAATTTCATTGGACCTCTGTGAACTACTCATCAATTTTATTGGTCTACTGTTACGAGGCAAAATGTTTACGAGGCGGCATGAAAAAAAAACCATGTATTAGCCGCTCTGGATTATAGGCCGCAGAGTTCAAAGCTGTTCAAAATGTGGGAAAAAAGTAGCGGCTTATAATCCGGAATCTACGGTAGTCTAATTGTACTTTGTCCAATGTTGCCCTTGATTGTTGACTTGAATTATATCATTTAACTGCAGTTACAAACCATTGTGTGAACATGAACATATTTGTTGTAAGTCGCACTACCAAAATACAATCCTGGTAGAAGAAAAGCATGCAGAGTCATAGAGCATTACAGCACAGAAACAAGTTCATTGGTCCACCTATTCCATACCAAGCTGTTATTCTCACTAGTACCATTGACCACAGCTTTCTATACCCTCCCATTCATGTACTTGCAAAACTTCAGTTAAAATGTTGTAATCAATCCTGCACCCACCACTTCCACTGGCAGTTTGCTCCACATTCGCATAATCTCTGATTGAAGAGGTATTCCCCTTAAATATTTCACCCCTCACTCACAACCTGAGTTTTCAACCTTCTTACATTTATCCTATCAATACCCCTCAACATTTTGTATATTTCTATCAAATCTCCCTTCATTCTCCCATGCTCCAGTAAGTAAAGTCCTAACTTATTCAACGTTTCTTTATCACTCAAGAGTCTGTGCGCGCTGTATCTCTAAATAAAATCAAAATAAACAATGTCAAGAGATATCATTGACAATGAGTAAACTAACCAACAGTATGCTTGTAAGTTTTCTGTGCAGTTTCAGTCTTACTGATATCTTTCCTATAGGTAGGTGACTAGAACTACACACAGTGCTCCATATTAGACCACAACATCATCTTATGCAATTTCAACATAACAACCCAACTCCTGTACTCAGCAATTTGATTTATGAAGGTCAATGTGCCAAAAGCTCTCTTTACGATCCTATCTACCTGTGACGGCACTTTCAAGGAATTAAAGTCCTAACCTATTCAATCTTATTCCACAAGTCCTGGTAGCATCCTTGTATACCTTCCCAACGAATTAGATTATCAACAAAAAAACACAAAATGCTGGTGGAACTCAGCAGGCCAGACAGCATCTATGGGAACATGGGAAGTAACACTTCACTCCTGATGAAAGGTTTCGGCCCGAAACATCGTTATTACCTCCTCCCATAAGTTGCTGTCTGGCCTGCTGAGTTCTGCCAGCATTTCGTGTTTTTTAATTTATTTCCAGCATCTGCAGATTCACTCGTGTTGTGTTAGATTATCAACAAGCTGAACATTGTAAGCATCATATGAATACAGAAGAGGCCATAAGTTCTCAGCAGATCCGGCAGCATTTGTGGAAAGAGAAATGGTTAACTTTTCAAATCCTACACTCTTCATGAGAACTGAACAAAAGAGGGAAAAACCTGATCTGCTTAGTGTTTCCTGCATTCCCTGTTTTATTTTTAATTTTAGACTTTCAGCGTCTGCAGTACCTTTGATTTCCATTGGCTAATATCACATTTGACTTTGTACTCCACTCTACTGTATTTCATTTGAAGAATGATATTAAACAGAGTACAAAATTACATAGATAGCAAAGTACCAAGGTGCCATGGTAGTATAGCAGTTAGTGTGATGCTATTACAACTCGGGACGTTCCAGAGTTCAGTTCCAATGCTGTCTGTAAGGAGTTTGTACGCTCTTCCTGTGAACCGCACAGGCTTTCTCTAGCATAACAGTTGGTAGGTTAATTGGTCATTGTAAATTGTCCTCTGATTAGGCTAGCGTTAAATCGGTGGTTTGCTGGATAGTGTGGCTTGTTGGACCGAAAGAGCCTGTTCCATGCTGTAACACTAAATAAATAGATAGATAATAAACAGTGTCAAGAAATATCATTGACAATGAGTAAACTAGCTAGCAACTTGTGAGTAGAATCAAATAACTGTGAATTGCAAACTCCCGAAAGTTGTTGGACAATTATGTTTGTCATCATTTTCTTCCTAGAAATGACATTCTACCTTTAAGTTCCTTTTGATTTTCATGAAGTTGCTGCAGTCGTAAAAAATTATAAACTAAACTTGCCATAGAAATTGTCCTGTAATTAAGCATGTACACTGTAAGCTTAATTATTAATGATCGTCAGTCAAGTAAATTTATTATCAAAGTACACGTGTCCATTTCCGGTGCACAGTGTGATGCCAAACCAATTCAATGGCCAACTTAAATTAATCTCTTCTGTTTACACAATGTCTGTATCCTTCCATTTTCCTCAAATTCATGTGCATATTTAAACTTCTCTTAAAAGTCTCTAATGTATCTGCCTCTACCACCACCCCAGGCAGGGCATTCTAGGCACCTACCACTCTGTGTTTATATTTGTAACCCTCTGGGTCGCCTCAGGCTCGTTCTCGTCTAGGGGGAGCAGCCTTCGGCCCCGCCAAACTGGGTAATCAGCTGGTGTGGATGCTGTGTGATGTCCCTGCCTCGCCCAAAAACAGACAGTACACCATATGCGATTACCGTAGATTCCGGACTACAGAGCGCACCTGATTAAAAGCCGCTGGCTCTAATTTTAGAAATAAAATCAATTTTTTACTTGTAAAGGCCGCACCGGATTTTCGGCCGCAGGTGTCCCACGTTGTAATATGAGATATTTACACAGAAAGATATTACACGTGAGGATTTTTTAACTTTTAATTAAATCCATATGGTAACAAAAACAAATACATATTGCAAATGCTTTTTTTCGAACCGTGCCCGTAACGCGGCTACTTTTAAATATACGTTGCGTATACTTCTTTACTGAACAACATTCCAATATCTCCTAACGACTGGTAAAAAATATATATACTGCAGCCTACCAGGAAAAGTTATTGATTGCCTTTAACTTAAAAGCAGCGTTTTGGCTCCGCCGCTCCCCCTCTCCTTTCCGTTTATCGCAAACTGGTATCCCACAAGACGCGGCGAAACCGGGTGTGACGTCATAGCATCCCGCGATGTAGTACAGAAAACAAATATAGTTAAAACTCTTCTAACTTTAACTAGAAAATGAATTACTAAGCGAAAATATTATAAACTAAATAACTGCCATAAAGGCAGCACAATGCTTTTCTTCGAGTGTTTTCCATGTTGATGAGGGTGAGTACAAATGACTGATTTACAATAATTTAATTGTGAAAGTGCGCTTGATTTATCGTACAATTTCATTGGACCTCTGTGAACTACTCATCAATTTTATTGGTCTACTGTTACGAGGCAAAATGTTTACGAGGCGGCATGAAAAAAAATAATGCATTAGCCGCTCTGTATTAAAGGCCGCAAAGTTCAAAGCAGTTCAAAATGTGGGAAAAAAGTAGCGGCTTAAAATCCGGAATCTACGGTAAATGAGTACAATTTATAAAGGTTACTATAAGTGATTAATAATGATACAATATATGTGAAGGGAAAACAATAAAGAAAAGGTGCCAAACTTATCAAAGTCCAAACCACTTCGTGCACAACCGTTGGAGCTCAATTACTGAAGTCTTCTGGCCACCATTCGATCCCCTTTGAACTCCTCGTCTCGCAGCTTAGGACCACCTGAAGTGGTCAACCAAGCACATCTCGCTTTATCTCCTCTCCTCGGAGTACCTCCTGGCCTTGGACCCCCGCTTGGGGTCCGTTCCTCACCCAGCTTACAGCATCGCGTCCTCTCTCTCTCAACCCCTCGCGCCAATCTCCCCAAAAGCCCTCCAACAGTAGCTTACAGACTCAGAAGAAAGAACAACATTAATCCCAATTGGTTTACAAAGGAATACAATTCTCGTTATCAGTAAATTTTAACCCAAACAAGCTTCCAGCACTCTCTCGCAACAAAGAAGCATTCCTACTTTTAACAAAACAGCCATTTTGATTACATACACAGTAGCAAAGAAAAAGAAGAAATCCCCTTACATATTTTTAAAAAATAAGCAAACGCCCCTCCCATCTCCTTTGAAATGACCCCTCTCACCTGAAATGTGTGCCCTCTGGTATTGGACATTTCAACCATGGGGAAAAGATACTGAATGGCTACTCATCTATCTCATAACTCTATTTTATAATCTCATAAACCTTGGCCTCTTCCATTCCAGAGAAAACAACTCAAGTTTGTCCAGTTTAATTTGGCCTTTTTATTTTACAAATGTTGTTCTTTATGTCATTCTTTTAAATTAAAGATGTGTTAATTTGGAATCCTAAATATTCTTTTAACAGTAACATATTTTCTTTAAATAAAAACTTCCTGCTCCATCACCCTAGAATGCTTTCACAGCATCTGACACAGTGAACCAAATAAAAAGCAGTTGGTGCCTTCTGCTGTGTCTGCTCATCCCTTTGAAACCCTTATACGGAGCACAGGTGTGTCAAAGTATACTGTAGTACTGAGTAGATGTTAGATGTTAACTTGGGGTTTCATACTGTAACCACACCCTTGTGAGTAATCCTGCAAAACAAAAACATTCAACTTTAGTTCATGTTTGATTACAATCTACATAATTGTGATCAGTGCAATATAATTACAAGGTGGGAGTTTGTGGTCTTCTAGTATCTAATAAATTAATATACTAATTGATTTCTATCTGTTATTATGTTAGCTTGACATTTTGAATCAGAATTTAAATATCACAGACGTGGATGATGTGAACTTCGTTGTTTTGTGGCAACAGTGCAGTGCAAAGACAAAGTTACTATTACAAAAATAAATAAAAAGGAATAACAAAGTAGTAGTCCTTATGACTTCATGGGCTGTTTAAGAATCTGATAGTGGAAGGAAAGAAGCCATTTCAGAATCTTTGAGTCTGGTTCTTCAGGCTCCTGTACTGCCTTTCTGATGGTGACAGTGAGAAGAGGGCATGTCCCAAATGTTGAGGGTTCTTAGTGATAGATGCTACTACAGAATTATTTTAAGTAATTTTTGAACCTCCATGTTAAAGTAATGGTAAATAATTCTTGAGTAAAATAACTAGCCAGTCCTCCTAAACTAAACTGCAATATTCTTAATGTGTGACAAAGGAAAGTTCAGAGACTATCACGTAGCTCTTATGGCAATGGAAGTTTGTGTTCATGCTTTGTACTTGTGTGACTTCAATGTTTCCAAGATTGATGTCGGGTACAACTAACAAGGTCAGCAATTTTCGTTGTTGCAGTTGGCAATTTCTTGCATATATAAGAAGCTTTAGAGGAAACTCGCGTCAATAAGACATCTGAATTTCTAGTTGCACAATGTCAGTGTTGAGAACTGGTGAAACTGGCAGTCTTCCACTTTCCACGAGATGATAAATTGTGGTAATTATCCTGATGAAAGCAACAGGGATTATTTCTTATAACATTGGGGAGCTCTACAAATTGAATGTGGAATCTAAACTTAACCTGTCAATTCCACAAGTACTATTTCTTTACAAGATTTTTCAATCCAGCAAAAGGGAGTTACTAAATTTATGAATAAATTTGGATTATCACCCTCTTGTTAGTGGCCAAGCACTGCTGATACCAGCTGGTGTCGTGGTTTCTTGTGCCCCACAAACGACCAGGAGACGCAGAAGATTCTTCAAGAAGTGTTAAACTTTAATTTGCAAATCAAAGCTGAGGCAGTCAGTGAGCTAGTCATTGATTGCCCACCGATCCTTGTGCATAGCATTTTTTTATAGTTGCGTATCACAAGTACATCCGCCACTATTGTTTCTACCCATTGACTTAATCATGTTCTAATCTACTTTTTGGGCCACGTGTTACCTCATCCCTGGCCACAGTTATCTCTTATTAACACAGTTAGCCTCTCATTAACACACCATTATCTTCTTATTTGGCTACATTCTTAAGATACTGATGTGTTCAATAGTACAGAGACAATACAGAGATTTCATTCTGGCTGATAATTTGGATACATAGTAAGTATAAATTAGCTACATTCTCAAGGCATTGATGTGTTCAATAGTACAGAGACAATACAGAGATTTCAGTCTACTAAATTGGATACGTACATAGCATATAGCAAACACAAAGCTGACTACATAGTTTTGGTTACCCCTCTCATTAACACACCATTATCTTCTTATTTGGCTACATTCTTAAGTCACTGATGTGTTCAATAGTACAGAGACAATAGAGATTTCATTCTACTAAATTGGATACATACATAGCAAATACAAAGCTGACTACAAAGTTTTGGTTACACAGCAAACAGTGCAACTTTATACTCCAATATATCCCCCCTTGAGACCCATAGGGTCTCACACAGAAAGAAGACTAAGAGTCCGCACACAAAAGCCCAATAAACTCAAGCACTTATTCCCAAATCTCGCGTTAAACTATAATTTTCTGCGCCAAGACCTCAAAGTATTCTCTCCCTGTTACACTGGGCCGCTGAGCCAAAAACCTGTCCCTTTGTACCTGAGACGGGAAAAAAAACTCAGAAGCCCTTACAATCTACTCCCACACTGTCGTTTTGCTCTTGTTCATCCTGCAGGTGTTGTAGGCTGTAACAATACATCTTCGGTGCTTCTTTCTCCACTAAGCTTGCTTCAGTAATTGCCACGAGCATCGGAAATTGTTTGGTTGCAGCATGCACTACAAGAGAATCGAGACAAGGAAGAAAACAGCACAGCACAAGCGCACAACTCAACAATACAATACTGACAGTTATTGCCATTTTAGTCAGCCATGCTCCCCATCCTCCGAGTCTACTTTCTAACCAGTCAGATAACTGATGTCCGAACCTTGCATTCTGTTTAACTTCCTTTCTTAGACTTTTCAACTTATACATTGCCTTAGTAAACGATCCTTCTGGACTAGTGTTATTTGGTATAAAAGTATAGCACTTCTCTCCAAACATCACACAAACTCCTTTTTCTGCCAACAGCCAGTCCAATGCTTGTCTATTCTGCCACGCCATTTTGCTAGTTGCATCTAACTGTTCTCCCAAGGCCTCCAGTGCATCATTGGTGTAGTTGATGAATCTTTGCTGATTGTAATATATATAATTTATCCATTCAACATTCTTAATAGTTCCTATCAAGGGTAGAAATGTTTCAAAGCCTGCAGCAATCTCATTTCTCGCCTTAAATTCGTTAGGTTTACCTCTTGGCTGTCCTATACTATCTATCCAGATCGTCAAGTCGGGTTCATATTTTCTCCTTTTCCGCAATAGTGTCTGTTGTTCAGAAATATCAGTGTTGAAGTGTACTTCAGGGGATACTATAACTTCTTGAAGTAGCATAACACGTGTACACGTACCTGCCCAATTGATGGGAAGCGTGGATCTTAGACCTCCTTCCTTACCACATAGCCACCAGGTGTCCGCTAAGGGGATGGTCTGAGCGTCCAATGCACCTTCGGGTGGAGGGGAACCTACTATGTGTCTTTCGCCTGGGGTTACATCCCACATCTGAGTGCAGCTACCTCTGAAATGACCCACTGGACGAGCACCTTTCCTCATAAAACATTCATAACTCAACTTATACTGCATTATAAGCTGTTCCAGTGTAGGTGTCTTGCTTTTTGTTTACAGCCCATGGTCTGCTGTAGTTGCAGTCAGAGGCAAGCTTGCGTTGGTCAAACTGCGAGGAAGCCTGATATAACATACACCAATATGGGCGCATTGGTGCGTTTCTCATACAGCTTTGATAGCAGGGATCTGTTTTAACACAAAGCTTCAGGAAGCATGCCTTAATCGAACCTGAACACTGTCGTTCACATTGCTCCCTATACTCTCTTCGCCACCACGTGCAAGTGGAGGAGTTACAAGGCATGGGAACTACATGCTGAGTGGGGCTTTCCCTTGAGCACAGGTAACAATTCTGTCTCTTCATCATTCCTGCCGTGTAAGTTGCCCATTGATACCACTGACTAGTACGTGTCTGTAACCATGGCGAGGAGGTAAGTGTTGTGCTCCTCTTGCTTCTTTTCTGTAGGTTCTGTGGGGACTTAACAGTCCCATTCCATATCTGCCACACCAATGGTTTCCAAGTCTGCACTGGAGTATGTGGGTGCTTTGACCCCAGGGGCACGACTGGTCGTTCCCAGCTCATCCCCATTATCTGAAGAAGCACTACTTTCCACCACCACATCCTGAGGGTCTTCAGGCCCGTCCTCAGAATCAAAAATTTCCATTACTAATTGATCAAAGTCCTGAGGTGCAGTGTCAGCTTCTTGTTCCTCCTGTCTGTCTCCTGCTAACTGCTGTTCCGCATCACTTACCTCGGACACCTCACCTGATTGCCCTTGCAGGACTGCCCTCGTGCTGTGGTTCAGATGGTACCAGGTGGAGCGTCCTTCTACTTGAACTGTGGTGGATGATGCCTTGGTCACCGTAAAGGGTCCTTCCATTTTTGGCTCGTTCCACTTTCTCCGAAAAATTCGCACATAAACCTGGTCTCCTGGTTTGATCGGTCCTTCCCCTTGTACGGTCTCCGGCTCTTTCTGTTTTTCCTGTGCATAAGTAGACCTATATATCATAGTTAGCTGCTGTATGTATTGTTTCAATTCTATTTCCAATTGTTCCAAACTAGGTCCTTTATACGACCCTCTCCACTGGGGCACTGGCATGGGCCTCCCAGTGAGCATCTCATGCGGTGTCAGGCATGTCATTCGATTAGTTTGCATGCGGTAACTCATCAATGCTAACGGTAAAGCATCGACCCAATTAAGTTTAGTGTCTGCACAGATTTTGTTCAGTTTGGCTTTCAGGGTTCCATTAATGTAGTTTTTTCTCATTATGTACAATGAGTGTCTTCCTTTTTTGTGTATTAAAAAATCATGATGCAGAACCCTTACTAGTTTTCAAAATATTTTTTTTTTACCAATGCAGCAATAGTAGGTTTATAAATTTAGGATTCTAATGCTGCTTAGCTGCATAGTATGAATCAAAATGGAGAATTGAAAAATCTTATTTATTCTAATTTATGAAATTGGTGACACGTTTTACATTACAGATACAGTAAAATTCTTGAACATGTTTTAGTATTGCAGTAGAGTTAGATCAGGTTTATGTTACTCATAGTTGAACTTCGATGCAAATATTCCATAAGATATAGAAGCAGAATTAGGCCATTTGGCCCATTGAGCCTCTACCATTTCATCATGGCTGATCCATTTTTCCTTTTGGCCCCAGCCTCCTTTCTTCTTCCCATATCCCTTTGTGCCCTGACCAATCAAGAATCTTATCAACCTCTGCCTTAAATATACATAAAAACCTTTGCCTCCACAACTGCATGTAGCAAAGAATTCCACAGATTCACCATCTGGCTAAAGGAATTCCTCCTCATCTCTGTTCTAAAAGGACGCCCCTCTATTCTGTGTCCTCGGGTCTTGGGATTTTTCCCATCATAAAAAAACAGCCTCTCCACATCCACTCTATCAAGGCCCTTCACCATTCAATAGGTTTCAATGAGTTCACACCTCATTCTTCTGAATTCTAATGAATACAGGCCCAGAGCCATCAAATGCTCTTGATGTGACATGCTGTTGAATCCTGGAATCATTTTCGTGAACCTCCTTTGAACCCTCTCCCGTGTTAACACATACTTTCCAAGATAAAGGGCCAAAACTACTTGCAATACTCCGTGAGGCTTCACCAGTGCTTTATAATGTCTCAACATTCCATCCTTGTTCTTATATTTTAATCCTCTTGAAATTATATCATATTTGCCTTCCTCACCACAGACTCAACCTGCAAATTAACCTTGGAGAATTGTGCACAAGGACTCCATAGTCATTCTGTGCCTCAGATTTTTGAAATTTCTCTCCATTCCTACAGTAGTTGGTTATGAATGCTTCCTGTGCATTAGGTCCCAGAGATGGACGTGTGCTGCTTTATTCCTTTTCTCAGTTTTTTTGTGAGTGCTTTACCAGCTCAGAAAATTACAATTTTGTTTCATTTTCCTGTGCTTTTGACCAATGCCATTAGTCTTTAATATGGTTTTCATCCTGAAAGATTAATTGTTCAGTTTGAGTAAAAGGACAAATATAATTATCCTCATTTTGAGGATCTGAGCCATTTAGGAACAATAATGGGGGGAAAAATGCCTGGAAAAACTGCAGGTTAAGTAGTGTCTATTGGGCAACTGACCAGGATTTATTGCTAGCGATGAGCTATCTGTACTTGTTGATTTATTTGGTAAGTATGATCTTGCCTCTTATGGTTGACTGATATCATCATGTAGTTGAAGTTCATCTCACTCCCTTCCTCCCTTTCTAGTCCCGATGAAGGGTCTTCACCCCAAACGTTGACTGCTTCTTCCCCTTTGTGAATGCTGCCTGGGCCTCTTATTTTCTCCAGCATTTTGTGTGCTGATCTGATCCCCAGTTTCTGCTTGGCACTGAGCCTGTGTGAGATAATAGGAAGGATAGAGACAGGAGAACAGAATAAACTTGTCCATGAAATTAGCTAGGCTATTTCATGTTCTGACTTGGCCTACTGTTAACACTTTCTCTGACATACAGAAATGTACAAAAGCAATCAAAAATCAACCATTAAATATTAAATATCATTAACAATTTAAAAAAATGCAAATACATAGTAACACGCACAATGCTAGAGGAACTCAAGTCAGGCAGCATCTAATGTGATCTAATTCAGATGATGCCTGATTTGCTGAGTTTGTCCAGCATTTTGTGGGTGTTATTCTGGATTGCCAGCATCTGCAGAATCTCTTGTGTATAAAATGTAAATTTGTAACTTTTTAAAAGAACCCTTGCAACTGAAAGCAAAAAAAAAAGATCTATACTACATGCTTCCCTTAAGGTGTTCATCCCCGTCCAAATAAATTGAGTTGCTACACCCATGCCAAGTTAGACCTGTGCCAGTTCAAGGACAGATTCCGTAGCATAACTGCTGGGGAGTTGTAGCAAGTTTGGCCTCTGTCGCTAGATTCCATTAGACAGTAGGAAAATTGCCAACAAAGTTGTGTCCAGCAAGTTCAGAAGTTTGGCACTTTGTGCCATCATTTGAACTTGAAGGAACTTGTGTAGAGAACTGATGGCATTTCTGTGCTAAACTCTTGGCATTTTCCCATAAGATCTGGACTATTGTTTCAACTTATAACATGAAAGATCAGCAATCTGAAACATTAAGCAGTCTGCTTTCTTTTCCATTGATGCAGCCTGTCTGCAGACAGGATTTCCACCATTTTCTGTACTTATTTGTATCCATTCATCCTCAATCTTTTATCAGCTTTATAACAGACTTACAAGTGGTTATTTGCATTTAATTGTAATTTTAGAGACCCATTGATGATGTAGCTGAATGAACAAAATGAACAATATTTTTCAAAGGCTAAACAAAGCCTTCAAAAAAATTTCAAAGTGAACAAAAATGTTAATCATTAATGTTGTTCTTGAGTAATTCAGTCACATTTAATCTTGGGTTTCTCCTGTATAAACTCTGCAGTCTCTTGCAATGACTTGTGTACCTAATGGAGATAGTAGTTTTTAACATTGCTAATTTCAGTACCTAGGTTAGTTTCCCATGGTATTGTTATAGAATTGTATGCTGTCAGATCAGAAGTCCATGAACTCATAATCAATTCATTATCAACACTGTTAATCTCTGTCATTCATCTTTTCTGTAAATATACTCTTGTACTAATGGCTTCATTGATCTGTTGTCCAGTGTCCTCAATCTATTTCTTTGTCTTGTACTGTCAAATCCTACGAGTCAGCTTATTATTATCACCATTCATTACCCTTTCCTGATTTTTGTATTTATCCAGACTCTGTAACCCGACATATTTTATCCCAGCTGTACAAAAGCAAATTTCCATACTAAGCCCTAGTTAACCCTGCTTGAACACACTTGAGTTCTGGTTATGGTCTGTTTTAAACCCATGCAGTCTTTTTGAGAACTGGTTTCTAATCACTGATGTGGAACCTTGTCAGGATGTTTGAAAATCTAGTTAGCTTGTATCTGAAAATTAAAATAAAGAACTGCAGTGCTGGAAATCTAAAATAACAAAAAAACATAAAATGTTGGAAATACTCATCAGGCCAAGCCACATCTGTGGGGAGAGAAAAAAAGCCAATGTTTCCAGTTGGAAGACCTTTCATCAGAGCATGGAGCTTATTGCTGCTGTAATATTTAAGAAATGTTCAAATCAGTCAAACAAATCGCTTTGAAAGTTAATAACTTCTTTTCCCAACTGTTACTGAATTAAATGTTATGTAATATCCAGCTTTATTTCTCAACTCTCACATTTCAAGTTATACAAATTTATTAAAATGGAGTTTAGAAGGATAACAACTCAGCCAAGATAGAATGGCAGAGCCGACTCGATGGGCCAAATGACCTGATTCTGCTCCTATGACTTGTGTATGTAGAGTTGAGCTGCTAGGAGCCTTGTCACTCATCTTAATTTGTTGGCCAAATTTAAAACTAACTTATGGAGTTTGACTTTGCTTTATCAGTGTATGTAATAAAACAATCACTGAAATGACCCAGTGTCCTTTACAAGCATATTTGATGTTCTTTTAACTTGCTTATTTTGGCATCTTTTGTAAATTTTGGTCAAATTATAGCTTTGACATTGAAATATTACAAGGGTAGAATATACACATTTCTAACAATGGAAGGCTTTATCCTATTTAAAACCAGCTATAAAGAATTTTACGTTTGTACATGATGTACTGAAGGTGTAATCAGAGATATGTATTACTTGTGAATCAATTGGTTGGATAGATTCTTGCATAGTAGGGGAATTAAAGGTTATAGGGAAAAGGTAGGTAGGTGGTGATGAGTCCATTGCTAGATTATCCATGATCTTATTGAATGACAGAGCAGGCTCGATGAGCCAGATGGTCTACTCCTGTTCCTATTTCTTACGTTGTGTAGGATTGGGGTCCTTTTAAAAACCAACAGAAGGCAACTAAAAGAGTCATTAAGTAGGTAAAGGTGGAATAAAAAAGTAAGCTAACCAGTAATATTACAGAGGATACCAAAAGTTTCTTCTGATAAATAAAATGTAAAAGAGAGGCAACTGTGGGTATCGGATCACTGGAAAATTAAGCTAGAGAGGTAGTAATGGGGGACAATGAAATGGCAGATGGTATTTTGTGTCAGTTTTCACTGTTGAAGACACTAGCAGTATGGTGTCAGGGATCATGAAGTGTGTGATGTTACTGTTATTAGAAGGTTCTTAGGAAACAAAGGTCTGAAGGTAGGTAACTATAGACAATAGGCAATAGGTGCAGAAGTAGACCATTCGGCCCTTCGAGCCTGCACCGCCATTTTGAGATCATGGCTGATCAATTCCTATCAATACCCGGTTCCTGCCTTGTCCCCATATCCCTTGATTCCCCTATCCATAAGATACCTATCTAGCTCCTTCTTGAAGGCATCCAGAGAATTGGCCTCTACTACCTTCCGAGGCAGTGCATTCCAGACCCCCACAACTCTCTGGGAGAAGAAGTTTTTCCTTAACTCTGTCCTAAATGACCTACCCCTTATTCTCAAACCATGCCCTCTGGTACTGGACTCTCCCAGCATCTGGAACATATTTCCTGCCTCTATCTTGTCCAATCCCTTAATAATCTTATATGTTTCAATCAGATCCCCTCTCAATCTCCTTAATTCCAGCGTGTACAAGCCCAGTCTCTCTAACCTCTGCGTAAGACAGTCCATACACCTGGACCAGATGGTGTACACCGAGTTCTGAACGAGGTGGCTGAAAAGATCGTGGAGACATTAGTAATGATCCTTCAAGAATTCATAGGTTCTGGAATGGTTCCAGAAACTGGAAAATTGCAAATGTCGCTCCACCGTTCAAGAAGGGAGAGAGGCACAGGAAAGGAAACTATGGGCCAGTTCGTCTGACCTCAGTGTTTGGGAAGATGTTGGTGTCGATTATTAAAGATGAAGTCTTGGGGTATTTGGAGGCACATGATAAAAGAGGGTCATAGTCAGCATGGTTTCCTCAAGGGGAAAATCTTGCCTGACAAATCTGTTGGAATTCTTTGAAGAAATAACAAGCAGGATAGACAAAGGAGAATTGGTTGATGTTATGTACTTGGATTTTCAGAAAGCCTTTGACAAGGTGCCACACATGAAGCTGTTTAACAAGCAATGAGCCCATGGTATTACAGGGAAGATTACAGCATGGATAAAGCAGTGGCTAATTGGCAAGAGGCAAAGAGTGGGAATAAAGGAAGCCTTTTCTGGCTGGCTGCCGGTGACTAGTGGTGTTCCACAGGGGTCTGTGTTGGGACTACTTCTTTTGACGTTATATGTCAATGATTTGGATGATGGAATTGATGGCTTTGTTGCAAAGTTTGCAGATGATATGAAGATAGATGGAGAGGCAGGTAGTCTTGAGGAAGTTGAGGGACTACAGGAGGACTTAGATTAGAAAAATAAGCAAAGAAATGGCAGTTGGAATACTTTGTTCAGAAATGTACGGTCATGCACTTTGGTAGAAGAAAGGGTTGACTATTTTCTAAATGGAGAGAAAATACAAAAAACTGAGCTGCAAAGAGATTTGGGAGTCCTTGTGCAGGATTCCCTAAAGGTTAATTTGCAGGTTGAGTCTGTGGTGAAGAAAGTAAAGGCAATGTTAGCATTCATTGCAAGAGGAGTAAAATATAAAAGCAAGGATGTAATGTTGAGGCTTTACAAAGCACTGGTGAGGCCTCACTTGGAGTATGTGAACAGTTTTGGGCCCCTTAGAAAGTGTGTGCTGAAACTGCAGAGGGTTCAAAGGAGGTTCACAAAAATGATTGCAAGATTGAATGGCTTGTCATATGAAGTGCCTTTGATATCTCTGGGCCTGTATTCACTAGAATTCAGAAGAATGAGGGGTGACCTCATTGAAAGCTATCAAATCGTGAAAGGCCTTGATAGAATGGATGTGGAGAGAGTGTTACCTTTGTGTGAGACTAAGACCAAAGGACACAGCCTCAGAAGAACATCCTTTTAGAATGGAGATGAGGAATTTCTTTAGCCAAATAGAGGTGAATCTGTTGCATTCTTTGCCGAAGGCAGCTGTGTAGACCAGGTCTTTATGTATATTTAAGACTGAAGTTGATAGATTCTTGAGTGGTCAAGACATGAAGGGACACAGGGAGAAGGCCAGAGATTGGGAATAAGAGTAAAACTGGATCAGCATGATGAAATGGTGGTGCAGACTCAGTGGGTCAAATGGCCTAATTCTACTTCTGTGTCTTATACTCTAATAGAAAGTTTTGGGTTCAAGTTCTACTTAAGAACCTGCTGCACTAAAATACAGGCTGATTCTCCGTTACAGTAATAAGGGAATGCCACATGAGGGTGCGTTATATTAGATGAAATGACTAACATAGTCCATCTCCTCGGTGAGGTGAATTTCAAAAAAAATCACAGTGCTGTTTTGCAAGAAAGTCAGTGAATTGGTTCTGGTGTTCTAAGTCAATACTTACCCTTGACTGCCATTTAAAAGTAGGCTACTGTACATGACTGGATTGTTTTGCAGTTTACACCGATGTCAACATCATAATCTTATTAGCTGTAAAGTACGTAGTAAAGCAACTATGTTTTTGTACATTTACCACACTTGTAACCACAGCAGATGGTTATTTTAGTGAAAGTGGCAAGTTTATTCTTCCCACAACACACACAAAATGCTGGTGGAACAGCAGGCCAGGCAGCATCTATAAGAAGAAGCACTGTCGACGTTTCGGGCTGAGACCTTTCGTCAGGACTAACTGACAGGAAAGATACTAAGTGATTTGAAAGTAGTTGGGGGAGGGGGGAATATGAAATGATAGGAGAAGACCGGAGGGGGTGGGATGAAGCTAAGAGCTGGAAAGGTGATTGGCAAAAGTGATACAGAGTTGGAGAAGGGTAAGGATCATGGGACAGGAGGCCTCGGGAGAAAGCAAGGGGTGGGGGGAGCACCAGAGGGAGATGGAGAACAGGCAGAGTGATTGATCAATCTCTTAAAATTCCAAATTTCATGTGTCGGCATTCAATTTTATCTCCTAAGCTACATAAGGATATTTGTACAGCAGTTTTTAATTTGGGGACTAGAACTTTGGCCCTCTACAGTGTGGATTTTTGTCTGTACTGGTGGTGTAGTGGTACCTGCACCCAAGCTTCGTAACAGGTGGTCCCGGGTTCAAACCCAGCTGGCTCCTTGCAAGCTTTCCGTCTGCTGGGTAGAGTGAAAAACTAGTAACTCAGCCTTGTAAGGAAACAAATGCTAAAGAATTGGTAAGGCTGCCACCCAATTTGCCAAACAAGGCATGGGGGGGACTTTACCTTTACTTCTTTACAGCCTGGACTTTACCAAACGCGAAGGTAACCAGAGGGCCTTTTGAAGAGTATATTTAAAATAAAGCAGATGTGATTACAAAAGAATGGATATGTTTGGTAACTATAGCTTATGGCTAATTATTGATTGGTTTTTGTTAGTTTTACAAATGCCAAATGGGGGACTGCTACTAAGTCTCCATTTGCAAGGATACTGGGGAAGTGGATCAGGGAGTGGATTGGATTGAAATTGCAGGGAGATTTAAACCCATGAACAAAAACTGAGGCATTTTGTATGAGGCATGGAAAGCTAAAGTTGGGCATGGTGCATGGTTACTAGGAATTAGTGACTATCAGAGTGGGCAAGTATAATGGGGAAGTTGAACTTGAAATTGGATGGGGTGCATGAGTTAGGTGAGATATGTGGCATATACTTTAAGATTCAGCCTAAAAAGCATTTGCTAAAAAGCATTTGAGCAGTTGAGTCTAGTGATGGTTAAGGTACGCACAATGGCTTCGCTATCAGACAAAGATGGATGATGGTGTAAACATGTAATTTGTAGTGAGGTGAAGGTGGAGTTCAAGTTTAGTTAGGCAGACCAATGTTTTGGTATTGTGAATGCTCTAATTTCGCATTATACAGTCGTTAGGCAACAGCAGGTAGTGAGTTTGGGCAACTTTTGCTCAGTGCCGTAAAACAACAATTTCAACTGTTAAACCAGATTAAATTATAGTGGATGAGATGCGTTTAAAGTACCATGGTTGTGGGTGAAATTGTTTGCGGTAATTCAAAACTAATTGTGTTTATGACACCAACCAGTGGTTTAATATTTGTTTCTAAGAATATTATTACATTTATTGGATTACAGTTTCATTTAAGATGATTTTTTTTAATGAGCGTACTTGTCTTGAGTTATTGTGATAGAAGCATAGAAAAACATAGAAAACCTACAGCACAATACAGGCCCTTTGGCCCACAATGCTGTGCCAAACATTTGATAATATACGTAGTATGTTATGAGTACCTATTAACAAACTCTGCATCTAATTGACAATACAATCTGATAATTGTCCATGAAATGTGTGGATTTGTAGCTGCAGTATTTAAAAAGACTTGTATCTAGCTAGCACTTTGTGCCATTAACTGATGTGGAATGTACTTGATATAGTTGAATAACTATACTTGTAAAGGTAAATGTAAAATACTTACAAGTTAAGTTGTCCCAGGCGAGTATGAAACTGGTTCAAATTTGTCAAAACAAATTTAGGACACTATCAAAATTGTTCATACAACTGCTCAACATGTGAAATTGTAAGGTAATACAGCATTAGAGGTTTTTCTCCCCTCAGTGTTGCAAGGCCTGTGAGTTTTAAATCACAATTCAGTTCCTCATTTTAATTAGTTGTTCTTGCCTCTCCTCCAACCCTCATTTTCCATAAAATGTCTTTAGCTGAATCAGGTAATAAAATTCTCAGCTTTAAATTCATAGTTTTAGCCCCCTCATGGATTCTGATATTGAAAGCTATTTTCTTCCAGAACATTTCCCAGTCCACAAGAAAAGTACTTTCCTAATGAGCACAGATCTGACGCTGGTTTAAGAGAATTGGATTGGAATATTAAAAGACACTGCAGTGATTAAACCAAAGTGCAGCTTCTCTCTGGTTTATTAAATTTATTATTTTAATGTAATTGTTTATTAACCCACTACCTAATGTTTATCTATTTTAAAACTAGATGAGTTTCAGGGGTGTGGGATTGTTTATATGGATTCCGTGATTGTAAAGTGTTTTCATTTGTTACTGTGAGATTAGAATATAAAAGTAGGGAGGTTATACTTCAATTATATAGGGCAGCAGTGAGGCAACATTGCTCTCCATTTTTAAGGAAGAGAGTTCGGAGAAAGCAGTTCAGAGAAAAGTTTAAGCTAATAACTAGAATGGGTGGGTTGTCTCGTGAGAAAGGGTTGGACAGCTACTTTTATATAACATCTGCAGTTCAGGTTTGAGAAGATTGAAAAGTCTGCCATCTGTTCTGTAGACAATTTTGATTCCTGGGGGTAGGTCGTCCTTGATGATGTGGATGATTGTCGCAGTGAAGATGGTGAACAAAGTTGGGGCAATCACGCATCCCCGTTTTACTCCTGATCTGTCTTGAAAAAGCTCACAGTTACTGTTGCTGACCATGACTGTGGCAACCATGCCATTGTGGAGGAGTTTCAGGATTCGAATGTACTTTTCAGGGCATCCATAGGTGGATAGGAGTTCCCTTCTGAAGGCACTTGAAAAGTTCCATCAACGCTGTCTTCAAAACTTCTTAAATATCAGCTGGGAAGGTAGAAGAACCAACGTCAGTGTGTAAAATGAAGCAAAAACAACAAGCATTGAAGCCTACGTCATCAAGAGCCAACTAAGATGAAGCGGTCATGTTGTTCGGATGAAAGATGAACGTCTGCCGAAACAAGTCTTCTACTCCCAGCTTAAAGAAGGCAAACGTAAAAGAGATGGACAACAGAAGAGATTCAAAGAAGTCTTAAAAGCCAATGTGAAGAAATGTAACATCGACATCAACAATTGGGAAACTAATGACAAGGACAGAAAACTCTGGCAAGCCATCATCCGAGAAGGAACAGCAACTTTCGAAGCCAACAGATGTGCAGAATTAGAAGAAAAGAGGAGAAAATGGAAAGAGAAGCAGCAACAACCAAAGCCCGATCTGCCATCTGGAACTACCTATCCTGAATGCAGAAGAACATTCAAAGCCAAGATTGGACTCATAAAAGCCACTTGAGAGCCTGTAAGTAGATTAACGGAACGAAAACCATCATCCTTGACCTCAAGGGATAGCCACGATGACGATGCAGTTCAGAAGAGGAGAACCGTTATCTCACCGCGGTGTTTCCATGAGCCGCGACCTCACTGTGTGCGCACAGTGTTCCTGTGATCTGCGACCTCACTGTGTGCGCACAGTGTTCCTGTGATCTGCGACCTCACCGTGTGCGCACGGTGTTTCTGTGAGTCACAACCTTACCATATGTACACGGTGTTTCCCTGCCCTATTATCCCAGTAATTTTTTCCTTTTTTTTTGCACTACTTATTTAATTTAGCTTTTTAAAATACATATGCTTACTGTAATTTAGTTTTTTTATTAGGTAATGCAGCGTACTGCTGCTGATTAACAACAAATTTCACAACATATGCCAGTGATATTAAACCTGATTCTGATTATCTTGTGGGAAAATGCTGAATGGACGGGTAGGCACTGTTTAAAAATAAAGTATTGCCAATTTAAGAGAGGCACTCTGAAATAATGTAACTTCCCCAATGGGCGGTGGAAACAATGAATTTGAATATATTTTCAAGTCAGAGGTTATTGGGTTTTTGTTAAACAGCAAAGTGAACGATTACCACAGGTAGTTGGGAGTTGAGGTTACAATCACATTGGATCTTATTACATGGTGAAGCAAGCTTTACATGGGTTTGCAAATTCATTATTTGTTTATGCTTGTATTTTGAAGCAGGCAAAACTTTTAAGAGTTTGAAGAACAAATATATAGTGATCTGAAGTAGAAATGGTGTTCTGATTGTTATACCCTAACCCCAGAGTAATGAATACTTTCCATGTGAGAGTATGTTGCAAACATTATTTTAGCTAGTACAGGCAATGTTTTAATTTATTTTGATGTAATGAGTCTAATCCTACTGACATTAACATAGTGAGATATTCTCATGCATGATAAACAATCACAGAATTGCACTTTCAGCCCACCTCACTCATGCTGACTGATGCCAGTGCTAATGTTATTTGCCAGCATAATACCCATATTCCTCTTTCGGCCTTTCCTTGCAAAATATTATCAGTATTAAATACAAGTACCTGTTCAAATGCCTTTTGAACTATTGTAATTGTATCTGCCTCTTCTATCTACTTTGGCGGCTCCTTCCAGAAACCCATCATCTTCTGCTTGAAAAACCTATCTCTCTGATCTCCTTTAAATTTTTATCCACTTACCTGTGCCCGCCAGTTCTCTAGACTCCCCTGCCATGAGGAAAAAGAAACTACCAATTTTGTCTTTTCTGTGCCCTTCATAATTTTGTAGACCTTCATAAAATCACTTCTTCCCTCTTATCTTACTGTGAGAACAAATCCAGACTATCCATTCTCCCCTTATAACTAAACCCTTTATTTGAGGTAATATCCTGGTGAAACCTGTTCTGCATTCTCTCTATTTCTGCCATATCCTTTCTCTAGAGCAAGGGTTCCCAACCTTTTTTATGCCAGGACCAGTGCCATTAAGGGACCCCTTGGACCCCAGGGTTGGAACCCTTGCTCTAGTGTGCAATCAGAAAACTACACAATGTACACAATTCCTCACATGTCTGGATTAAATTCTCCCTGCAAGTGCCTTGCCCATCTTTCCAGCTGACCTCTGCCCTGTTACACCCATTCTTGCCCTGCACATTTATACATGCAGTGCAGGAGGCAGATGTCCCTTCTGACAGATATATGCAATTAATTTGCAAAGCAAATCCTGAAAAAACTAAGCACTGGTTCAAAGCTAACGGACTCATTTGACTTGGAACATTTTTCTGAATTACTTTATCAAAGATAAACCTATTCAGTGTTCACTGACCACTTTTAGAATTCCATATCGTGTGAGATCAGTGTATTTCGAGCTGTACTTTGTAAATCATATTATTGCTAATTTGTTCTCCTACATTAGCTTAGACTCCAGTGCTGATGATAGTGCAGCAAGATGGCTGGCAGCCAATTTCTCCAAGGCTGATTGGATGGCATTGTTCTAATGTTCTTTTAGTTTGATATTTCAAATATGTTCAGTAATCTGGAAAAGTGCACTCAGTAAATGTTGTGACACATCTGTAAGTCTTGGATGGATGAAACCAATGATGGAGTGGGATATTTTTCAGCACAAAGTAGATAAATCATAACGTATTACATTCAGTCTATCATCAAACAGTAGACAGGTGGAAAGTAGCCAAGTAATGAATTCTTGGTAATCGAGTGTTATTTGGCGGCTTGGTAATTGGTAGTTATTTGGCGGCTTGGTAATCAATAGTTATTTGGCGTCTTGGTTATCTATGGTTATCTGACAGCTTGGTAATCAATAGCTATCTGGTAGCCGATATGGTGAGTTGTGACAGATGTGTGAATGCTGGTTCAGAATGTCTAAGGAAGAAATATTTTGTTTCCCCTAGATAGCATATTATTTTCTCAAAAATGTACCATTTGTACATTTGGCACAATAATTGTCAGAGTTTTTAATTTGTTTTAAAACAAATTAATTTATCCTATTCACTTCGTCATTCTGGTGATCTCTAAAATTACAGTTGGAAGATTAACTTTTGAGAGAGATTAAGAGGACATTGCATGTTGTCAAGAAGGCAGTATACCAATGGATTCCGGTTAATTGGGGCACATTAGGACCAATACATTTTGGCTCAATTAAGCAGCTCGCCCAATTAACTGAAGTTTCATGGAAATGGTTAAAAAGGTATAAAAAAAGACAAACTACAGTTTGAGTAACAAATTATATATTTAAATGAAGTACAGAACAAATTAGAACACTATCAAAACTACTACAGTGCTGTAAAACTATTAGTTCCTAAAATAATTTGGCGTACGCTGTCGTGTTCTTTTGATTAACTGTAAATGAACAAAATCAGTGCAGACATCTAGTGCAAATATGGGCTGCCTTCATACAATGCTACCAACAACTGCATCCTCCAAATCTTCATTTTCATGGTAATATTCAAGATGGTTGCCAATATCTCCAGATGCTTTGTAGTTCCTATCTTGTTTGCAGTGAAATGGTTTAATTTTCACTCCTGGCTGTTTCTGGCATCTCTGACTTGAGTGCCTAAAACTGTGGTGAGCAAAATAATTCTGAATTATCTAACTGCTTATTTCTCACCAACAATCAGTAACTGAAATCACTGCTTTTTTGAACATAAACACTCTCAACTGTCACTATTTAAAAGCTGTTTGCTCCAAGCACAGTGTAGTTACTAATAGCCACACAAGTGCACACATCTGAAGATAGTTAAAAGCTGTTTGACAGCAGTCTCCAGTCCCAATTAAGCAGCGGAGTATCTCAAATAAATGAAGAGAATCCTGGCTGTTTCTTTGATTAGTTTCTGTTCTTTAAGAGTTGGCCCAAATAAGCAGCTGCCCTGATTAACTGATATCTGAATTAACTGGAATCCACTGGAACTTTGAGGATTCTAAATTTTAGCAAAGAAGCCTCTGGTAGGTTCTTTACTGTCATACGGTTCAGGAGACCATTCGATCAAGTTTATGCCAGCACCATGAACGATTCAGTCAATGTCATCATCCCACCTATTTCTCTGTAATCCAGTTTTTCCCCATATGCCCATTAACTCCTTACTGATTCTCTTACCACCTGCCTACTCTAGGGATGGTTTACAGTAATGGTCGCCAACCCGTTGATCGCGATCGACTGGTCGATCTTTGAGACATTCCCAGTAGATCCCCAAAAATAAATACACAAATACTGTTGAGAGATTGTTTCTGGGTTGCGGGGTTTTCGTTCTGTTCTTTCTGCCCAGTGCGCACTGCACAGTGTACTTCAGTGGTCCTCAACCACCGGGCCGCGAGGAAACAATGTAAGTCAGTTGCACCTTTCCTCATTCCCTGTCACGGCCACTGTTGAACTTGAACCCACGCGAGGTCATCAGTCGCCTAAATGCCGTGATACCCTTGCGTGGCTGGTGAGAACCGCCAATGCTACTGGCCCGCATCGGCCAGTCCGCAAGAATATTGTCAATATTAAACTTGTCCGCGATGCAAAAAAAGGTTGAGTACCCCTGGTGTTTATGCATTATCTCTACTTCCAGGTTGCGGGGTTTTACTTCCGGTCTTTTCTGCCCCAGTGCACATGTGTATAACTAATCGCTCTGTGGTTGATCTCGCCTTTCACTAAGGCTGAGGTAGGGGATCTTGGGCTTAAAAAGGTTGGTGACCACTAGTTTACAGTAACCAATGAATCCACCAACTCATATTTTGGGGATGTGAGCAGAAACTGGAGCATCTGGAGCAAGCCCACATGGCCAGTCCCCACACTGATAGGACTGGTTCGACCCTGACTGAAGATGCAAGGTACCGTTGCTGCTTGCTCCACCACTGTGTGGCCTAGAACAGAATCTGATCAAAGCAGACACACTAAAAGCAGTTTGGCTGAAGGAAGACTGGAATGTGTACAAGCTTTCAAAAGTTGGAATAAAGTTATAAGTGGACTTGGAAGTCAGCTTTTTTTGAATATTGGTGATGATGACAAACTTGACTGGTTAATCCCTGGTAATTCATGCACAGATTTTCTGAATTCGGAATTATGACCAGGTTTCATGTATGAATGAGGTTAGTGAAAATGTGATGGCACATTTTATCCTCAAAAGACAAATCACGAAGTTGTATGCTGCATACATATTTTGATAATAAATATTCTTTGAACCTTACATTCTTTGCTTCTTCGAAGGTATTGGGTAAAGACTTCTAGGATATTCAACCTCCAACTGGTGGTTGCTGATGAAACATATCAACTCCTGCCTGGGAAACAACTTGGATCTGCTTCAATTTGCCTATCAGAACAACTGGTCCACAGCAGATGCCATTTCATTGTCTCCTCACTCAACCCTGGAACATCTGGACAGTGAAGATTCATACATCAGGATGCTCTTTATCTACTACAGCTTGGCATTCAATGCTATCATCCCCTCAAAACTAATCAATAAGCTTCAAGACCTTGGCCTTAATACCTTTCAGTGCAATTAGATCCTTGATTTCCTCACTTGCAGATCCTGGACAGTTTGGATTGGCAACAACTTCTGCTCCACGATTTCCATCAGCACAGGTGCTTGGTCTCCTGCTCTACTCACTTTACACTAATAACTGAGGCGAAGCACAGCTCAGAATCAGGTTTACTATCACCGGCATGTGACGTCCAATGCCATATATAAGTTTGCTGATGCCACCACTGTCATAGGCCGAATCAAAGGTGGTGATGAATCAGCATATAGGAGAGAGATTGAAAATGTCTGAGTGGTGTTAGAACAACAGCCTCATACTCAATGTCATCAAGAACAAGCAGCTGATTAGTGACTTCAGGAAGAAGAAACCAGAGGTCCAAGAGCCAATCCTCATCAGGAGATCAGAAGTGGAGAGGGTCAGCAACTTTAAATTCCTCAGTGTTATCATTTCGGAGGATCTGTCGTGGGTCCAGCAAGTAAAATCCATCACAAAGAAAGCATCGCATGCCTCTACTTCCTTAGAAGTTTGCGAAGAATGGGCATGATGTCTAAAACTTTGGCAAACTTTTATAGATGTGTGCTGGAGAGTATTTTCACTCATTGCATCATGGCCTGATATGGAAACACTAAAGCCCTTGATTTGAAACCAAAAAGTAGTGGATACAGTCCAGTCCTTCATGGATAAAGCCCTTGCCAACATTGAGCACATCTACACAGAGCACTGTTGCAGGAAAGCAGTATCCGTCATCAAGGACCCACATCATCCAGGCCATGCTCTCTTCTCACTGCTGCCATCAAGAAGATGGTAGAGGAGCCTCAGGACCCACACCACCAAGTTCAGGAACAGTTATTACCCCTCAACCAGGCTGTTGAACCAGAGATGATAACTTTACTCGCCCCATCGTTGAACAGTTCCCACAACCTATTGGCTCACTTTAAAGGACTCACTTCATCTCACATTCTTGATCTTTATTGCTTATTTGTTTATTTATATGCATATTTTGTTGTCTTTTGCACATTGCTTGTTTGTGTGCCCTGTTGGGCACAATCTTTCATTGATTCAATTATGTTTCTTGGATTTACTGTGAATGCCTGCAAGAAAACAAATCTCAGGATTGTATATGATGACATGTATGTACTTCGATAATAAATTTACTTTGAACTACAAAAGCAATAATAGAGTATAGTGTCTTGGGTTTGTGTATATTGATATCAACTGGTTATTTCTTCTGCTTTTTCCCTCCTTTGACATAGCTGAAATGTTCTCAAAATAATCAGTTGTTGGAATTCATAATGTAAATAGCATGTATTTTGTCCTGGTCTGTGATGGAAGTTAGGTATTGAATTCAGCTTAGGCAGCCAATTGCTATTTCCATTTGCTACTGTTTTCGCAGCTATTGATGAAATAACTAAAGAATGTTGGTTTGGCAATGTTTCCCTGAGGAAACCTGCAGAAAGATCCAATGATTGATGTCTGACAATGCACCAAATTGCTGGGTGTTCCACTGAAATCTTCTGTGTCATTCCTTATCCACTTGACATGTATAACTTTGTTTTATTCCTAAAGTTTGCCTTGGTCAGGGTCCTTTACTTATCTGTTTTTGGGGATCTTGTGATCATTGGTAAGGCAAACATTTATTGTCGGATCTGTTGTTACCCATGAGAAAGCGGTGGTGAGCCAAACCGAGCAACAATTAAAGAATGGGAATTTACAATCTCTGTTCCCGTGCATCTGAAGCCCTTGTCCTTAGTAGCAATGATTGAAGGGTTTGGTAAAAGATTGAATGGTGCCACAAAGCAGCAAGTTTCACAAGTTTGGGTTGTTATATATGTTAGTGATAATAAACCTGATTCTGAAGTAACTGCTGTGTATTTTGCAGGTGATAGATTGCAGCCATCTGGCAGAGAGAATGAATGTTTAGGGTAATAGATGGGTTACCAGTCTAGAAAGGTACTTGGTTCTGAATGTTTTTTGAGCTTGAGTTTTGAAACTGTGTTAATCTGAACTGGTGTTGAACAATGCATTTTGATTTGTTTTATTTTGTTCAGTTGTTTTACGAGAAAAGCATTGGCTTTGATGTTCTTTTTTGTTTCTCATGGATTCATTAGCAGCTTTGCTTACATAGGAATTAAAATTCAGAATGCAGACTTTAAAATGAGACATAGTACAGATAAATAACATTGGTGTTCTATTTGCTGATACTTGATGTAAATGGATTTAGTTTCAATACTCGGAAGAACTTTGTACTTTCTGCCATGTGACTAATCATGTGCATGCACACTGGGAATATTTATAGTTGGTTGCCAGCTGCTGGCTTTTGGTATTTTGCCTGCTTCTCTGAGCAAGACTCGATTGCAAAACATTAATGCTTGTAAACAGAGAAAAAAATTGTGTTCTTATTTTTTCAAAAATTCTAAATATGACCAAGTTGCATGGCTGATTTAATTTTAGAGTGTTACAGATACTGAAAATAAATGTGAGCACTTTGTGTTTAGTTTGTTCTTTCTGTGAACAAATGCAAACAATATTTTCCTCTCCATAACCCAAGTCTAAAGACAGTAAGAATTGTTTGCACTAGCAAATGTTAACACTGTCCAGAATGAATTGTCACTCGTTCAATTGTGGATATTTTTGACTCCCAACTGTTTAAGATTGTTGGGTTGTTATATTTTTTCCGCTTTTCAGAGACAGAATCTACTGAGAAACATATTCCTTTTTTTCTGTGCTGACCCAAGAGAAGTAGTTGAGGAATTGTGCCAGCTTATACTTTGTAGAGCTATGAAACAGTCCTGAATTTCTACACTCTGTAGGCGCATTCAGTGTGGTTGGTGATAACATATCCTCCTCGCTGACGATAACACTGGTGCACCTCAGGGGTGAGTGCTTAGCCCACTACTCTACTCTATATACACATGACTGTATGGCTAGGCATAGCTCAAATGCCATCTAGAAATTTGCTGACGATACAACCATTGTTGGTAGAATCTCAGTTGGTGATGAGAGGGCGTACAGGAGTGAGATGCTCCTACTAGTGGAGTGGTACTGCCGCAACAAACTGACACTCAACATCAGTAAGATGAGAGAGCTGATTGTGGACTTCAGGAAGGGTAAGACAAAGGAACACATACCAATCCTCATAGAGGAGAAGTGGAGAAGATGAGCAGCTTCAAGTTCCTGGGTGTCAAGATCTCTGAGGATCGAACCTGGTCCTAACATATTGATGTAGTTATAAAGAAGACAAGACAACGGCTATACTTCATTAGGAGTTTGAAGAGATTTGGCATGTCAACAAATACACTCAAATACTTCTATAGTTGTACTGTGGAGAGCATTCTGACAGGCTTCTGCACAGGACCGAAAGAAGCTGCAGAGGGTTGTAAATCTAGTCAACTCCATCTAGTCAGCTCCAAAGGTGAGCCTCCACCTTTGTAGGTTCTAGCCTCGAAAGTACCCAGGACGCTCAGAAAGGCAGTGTCCATTATTAAGGGTGTCCAGCACCCAGGGCAAGCCCTTTTCTCACTGTTACCGTCAGGTAGGAGGTACAGAAGCCAGAAGGCACACACTCAGTGATTCTGGAACAGCTTCTTCCCCTCTGCCATCCGATTCCTAAATGGACATTGAATGGACACTACCTTACTTTTTTTTAATATACACTTTCTGTTTTTGTACTTTTTAAAAAATACATTCAATATATGTAATTGATTTACTTGTTTTTTTTCTCTGCTAGATGATGTATTGCTTTGAACTGCTGCTGCTAAGTTACCAAATTTACCAAATTTCACGTCACTTGCCGGTGATAATAAACCTGATTCTGATTCAGAGGTTTCCAGCCTGAGGTTCACGGGCCCCTCAAGTTAATGGTAGGGGTCCATGGTATAAAAAAAGGTGGTGAACCCCTGACTTGGGGTCATTTTCTCATTGTTACTGTTAGGGAAGAAGTACAGAAGCCTAAAGGTGCACACTCAGCAATTTATGAACAGCTTCCCCCCACCCCCACCATCCGATTTCTAAATGGACACCGAATCTGTGAACACTACCTCACTACTTTTTATTTCTGTTTTTGCACTATTTGTTTAACTTAACTATTTAATATACATATACATACTACTGTAATTCAGCCTTTTGCCAATATTTATCATGCATTGCTTTGCACTGCTGCTGCAAAGTTAACAAATTTCACGACGTGCCGATATTAAACCTGATTTTGATTCTGATTTATCACTATGTTCACTGTCTAATAGAATCAGTGGTGAGCAAAGTGGCATAAATGTAAATAGTTGTCAGTTAAAACAAATATTTGTGATAAGTGTTCAATTTGATTTTATAGCTGCTGTTTAAAATATTTGAATTAATTTGTCTGAAGCAAACATGTAATAAAAACCATCCTGACTGTATCTTCCTACAGTCTGTTATTTGAGGACTGGGTGGTTTGGATTCTCCGCAATGTATAGTGATACTTTTCACGGAGTTCGTGAAAAAGAACATTTGATCAAAAGAAGTATTTGCTAGTCAAAGAAATGAATGAGTACTGAGGGGAATGGAGAGGGTGGGGGTTAGCCCAAAGGAGAGAATGTAAAATAAAAGAACAAAAGCCAAGTATTGCAAGGCGCCCAAGCTGGGGTCCACAGACCCTTTGGTTAATGGTAAGGCTCGATGGCATGAAAATGTTTGGAAACCCCTGGTAGAGTTTTATAGGCAGGTGAGGAAAATAGCTAAGTTGAAATAGTTTCATGTTAAAATTCCAGAGAGCACAATGGCTGGAAGATTGATGTCTCATGTTGGAATTAAGGGAGGCAATAATACAACAAACAGCAAATGGGACAGTCCGGGACATGCAGTTGGCAAAGTTAGCAGCTATTATCAATTAGCCCTTTCAGCAACTGGCTTTGTGAAAATTTTAAAATCTGAATGTGTAGCTTACAAATGCCAGAGCAAATCCTCGTTCAGTATTGTTCTTGGGTCTTAATACAAACACTTATTCTTTAGGAGTGTTGTGGAGTTGGCTTAGTGGTGCTCAGCTGTGTATGGTTTAAATCAGCTGAAGTAAGCTGTTTTTTTTGTAACATTTGTTCCTATGCAGCATGTTCAGGAGTAAGCATTTTCCGTCCCATAAAGGGGAAAACCTGCCACAGAAGTCATTAATTGGATGTTTTCTTTTCATTTTAGGAGACTCCAAACTCTGTTCATTTGGTGATGGAGGTAAGCCTAAAAAAGACTTTGGCTATAAATTTATCATACCAGTGCAATCTACAGTGCATTGCATAATTTTATAAGTGGCCACTCAGCTGTCTTGGTAATTATATTCAAAGTTCATTTTATTATCAAAGTATGTATTCTTTATACAACCTTGAGATTCATCTCCCTACAGGCAGCCACGAAACAAAAGAGATGCAACTGAAGCCATTAAAAATATGAGGCCATCAAACACCCTATGTGCAGAGAGAGAAAATAATCAAATTGTGCAAACAATAGAAGTAAGCAAATAGCATTGAGAACGGAAGTTCCAGGCTTCACTCAGGCCTGTTTATAGGGGCCCATTTTGGTGCAGGCCACATCTCAGTTCAGTGCAGTGACAAGTAAACCTCGTGGAGCAGCGAGCTGAATGGCCTGTCTTCGCCTCCAGTCCCGACATCCTGACCTTTTCAATCTGGTCTGGCGCTTAAATCGTCCAAACCTCAGGTCATTTTTTGCTCTCAGCCCAGACCCTGACGCTTTGATAACGTTTATGGGCCCAAGCCCACCGCACTGATTCGGCCCGTATCTGACCGTTTAAATTGGCCAAACGTCTGGTCTTTCCCCGTTCTTGGGCCCAGGCTCAGCCTCAACTTGGTTCTGTCGTATCCACTCCAGCAGCGCCATACATTGGTTCATTCCCCAGTCCCCAGCCTGGACCTTGACTTGGCCCGTACACGTTGCAACGCAACCATTGTCCTGCACCTTCAGTTCACACTGCAAAAGTACCAGGTCGTACAGGCAGTTCAAAGGCTCAACTCTGACAAGCAAGTTGACGAGTAAAACACTTGGATATTCTTGTGCTCTTTTAGTTCTGGTCAAAGCTACTTGCCATTTTAATCATGCTGGATTAACCCATTAATTAGCCAATACAGGTGCCCCCCCCCTTTTACAAAGGTAGAGCGTTCCTATGAAACCTTCCTTAAGCTGAAACGGCATAAAGCGAAGAAACATTAATTTATGTGGGGAAAATTTTCATAAAAGTGAAAATCCTCTTTGTAATGTGAAAACAGGTTACTAATGTAGGTCTTTTGTAAAAGCGAAGTGGTGTAAAGCAAACATTCGTAAAGCAGGGGACCTGAACCTGTAATGTCACCAGCTGTAACAACACAATATAGTGACTGATGTATGAAACTGTATTTCCATATCAGAGAGAAGAATTCCCTCCTCGTCACTCAGTCATTGATGTCACAAAGGTTCATTTATTGTCAAAGCATGTATCCATATACAACTCTGAAATTTGTTTTCTCCAAGTAGCCATGAATCAAAGGGAAAACATAAAAGACATTCATATAGAAACAACAATTCCCCCGCACAAAAAAAGACATCCCCATCATCAACCCCACTCCCCCCACACAACAATATGGAAAAGGAACTGGTGATTTAAAAAAAAAAAACACAAAATATAAAAATCAAGTCTGGGGAAAAAAGTCCATAGTCCATAAATGCAATAGTCCAATCTATAAGCACAGAACCACGATACCACCTTACAGTATCACCGAATTCATTGATAGAGAGGGACATCACACGAGTGCTGAGGCCTACCCGCATGCCACAGCGAGCCACACAGCGACAGGCCACTCACAAATTCCCTCTTCAGCAGCGAATAAATGGAAGGCAGTCAGCATTGAACTTTTGCTCACCTTCCGCATTTGCCCCAATGGCTCAATCTTCCATGTTGCTTTTGTTATGTACCCCGTAACTGGGTGTCTGACCAGCAGAGAAAGAAGAATCCGTTGGAGTCTGGTGGTATCAAACTAAAGGTGTTTATTAGTAAACTACACAATACAATATCAACAATGCAAATATACATATAAAACAGGTTAGCAGTAATACACCTAAAAGTGTAGGAATAATAATAAACAAGCTCTATCGATGTCTAGGGGTAAATGAATTGTCATAGGAAAGTATAGAGTTCAGTTCATAAATGCTGAGGGTAGTTATGGTTGTATTGAAATCGTTGGGGAGAGAGCGAGAGCGAGCGAGGTGTAACAGCAACAGCTGCGGCAGGCAAACCTTTTGTGGCTTTCTTAATCCGTCGTGTCGCTGTGGTCATTCAGTTATGACCGCTCTGGTCTTCAGCTAGACCGTTCTTCTGTGGTGGACTCGTCACTCTGGCATGAGTGGACACACACACAAGTCCCCATCGGCCCTGCTGTAACACTGTGAGCTTTACTGACCGATCTCCTGATTCGGTCTCCGCAGCCCCCACCTTTCTGTGGGTTCCCAACACTGTGTCCACTGGTGTGTCTGAAGGGTGTCTCTCCAGACCTGTCTTTTATCCCCACTCACAGGGTCTCAGCTATCCATCAACTCTGAATGATCGTGTCCATCAAATCAGGCCACTCCTGCTATCTCCTGAGGAATGTTAACGAGCAAAGTAAAATCCTTGTAGTGGAAGGTATATAATCCAGGAAGAGTCAAAATACTGTAAATCAACAGTCTCTCCCCCCCCTCTTATCTGTAGCAGATGTTCTCGCCTGTGTTTCATCTCTATCTCTCTCATGAGCAGCATAGCAACAGCAATAGTTCGTAGTTCTCAGGAGGGGGGTTGGGAATGGTTAACTCTGCACCCCACTGACCATCAGGTCTGTTCATCACTCATAACACCCCCATCCTTCTGGGAATTTTCACCAGAGTGAAAATTAACTAATAAAGCATATTACTGAATTACAGAGTTTAACAAAATACAGAAGTGGTCTTAACTACAAGAATAGTACAGATACACTTTCAAATTAACATCTAGATAAACAATCAGCAACTGCATTGTCACTCCCCTTTACATATTGTATTTTAATATCGAATTCCTGTAACAACAGACTCCAACTTAATAACCTCCTATTTTTATTTTTCATGTTAGCCAAGAATACCAAAGGGTTGTGATCAGTATAAACAATGAATGGTCTCTGTGCTGCACAGATGTAGACCTCAAAATGCTGAATTGCCAAGATAAGTGCCAACAATTCTTTCTCCACGGTGGAGTAATTTCTCTGCTGCACATTGAACTTTCGAGAGAAATACGCCACTGGGCGTTCCACTCCATCCCCTGCTTTCAGCAATAGGACTGCCCCTGCAGCCTCATCACTTGCATCAGTCGCCAGGGAGAAAGGTTTCAAGAGATCAGGTGCTTTTAACACAGGGTGGTGGCACAATATGGTTTTCAACTTCTCAAAAGCTTCCTGACAAGGACTGCTCCACTCAAATTTTTCTTCCTTCTCTAGGAGCTTTGTAAGCGGGAGGGCAATGTCCACAAAGTTCTTACAAAATTTTCGATAGTACCCCACCATGCCCAAAAACCTTCTCAATGCCCTCTTATTTGTTGGGACAGGAACCTCGGAAATAGCCTGTACTTTAGCCTGCACAGGAGCCAATTGCCCCTGTCCTACCACATACCCCAGGTACGTGATCGTGGCATGGCCAGACTCGCTTTTTGCGAGGTTCACTGTGAGGTGGGCTGCAGACATTCTTTTAAACAGTTTCTCCCCAGCTTCAATGTGCTCATCCCAAGTATCACTCCAAATTACTACATCATCAATGTAAGCCTTTGTGTTTGTTAACCCTTTAATCACAGCATCAATCATTCTTTGAAATGTCCCTGGAGAGTTTTTCCATTCCAAATGGCAACACACTGTATTCATAAAACCCTGATGGTGTGACAAAGGCTGAAATTTCTCGAGCCCTGTCAAAGGAACACACCAGTATCCATTTTCTTAGTGACGTATCTCGTTTTACCCACTTTATCAATACAATCATCCACCCTGGGGATAGGATAAGTATCTGATTGTGTGATGGCATTCACCTTTCTGTAATCTGTACAGAATCTTATACTACCGTCCGGCTTTGGTACAACCACGCATGGAGATGCCCATGCAGAGGAAGATACCAGCAGCTAGCATGCGCTCAATTTCTTTTTCCACTAACTTGTGCTTTTCCAAATTCATCCGATTAAGGGGATTGTTTAATCGGCTGGGCTGAGGTAACAATAACATCATGCTCTGTTACTTTGCACCTCCTAGGAACATCTGGGCATAAATCTGCATGCCGGTTAATTAGCTGTGTCAGTTGCTCTCTTTGTTCAGGCTCCAAGTGACTGACTTTATCAGCAAAGTTGGCCAAAATAACAGAGTTCTCCATCAGGTCTGTTCATCACTCCTAACACTTTAGTCTGCCACATTGCAAGTAAATCCTGTTAACGAGCACATGTCAGAACATGGAAAACTCGTGGGCCTGGATGCAGGTCACTTGCCTTCAAGTACAGGAGAAAATTGAAAGACTTTTACTCTCACACTTAGCTTTAAAGTCATTTTGAAATCCACTATTTCATTTTAAAACAGCAGAAAGAGGTTAAAGATTGCATCCAGTGATTCAGTACCATTGACCAACATGAATTTTGGCAATTGCAGCTATTTCTTTTCCTTTCGTATTATATGATCAATGCAAAAATTAGTTTCGATATTTACTAAGCCCACAACCTATTCTTACTTCTCTGTGTTGCATTGGTCTTCCCTGAGGTAGACTTATTAATTTCACTCAGGGTAACGCTGATGAAAGTTAGAGTTTCAAGTCACGGTTTGTTACGCTTTGCTGCTTTTTATGTCTTCCTAGGGAGCTAGATTTCTTTTGCTTTGCTATCCAACTTGTAGAGCTATATAGCATGGAAACAGGGTCTTCGGCCCAACTTGTCCATGCTGACTCTGTTACCCAGTGATCCAGGCCAATCTGTCTGTGTTTGGCCCTTGGTACTCTGCAACTCTGCTGTCCATGTGCTGAACTAGATGGGTTTTTCATCTTGCTAATGCACCCACCTCAATCATTAATTCTGGCAGCTCATTCCAAATATACACACCACCAAAATAATGAGGGTTGTAATACAGCACCTTTTCAAGTCTGTATTTTTGAGTGTTGTTTTATTATAATATTGAAATCTTAACTGACAATAAAATTGCTGAAAATACAAAGCAAGTCAGGCAGCATCTGTGGAGAAGTGTGTCTCAATCTTGATGACCATTCAGAATAATTGACCTGAAATGATTCTCTCTCTACCTATGCTACTGAGCTGCTGCATTTTTCTAAAATTTTCTGGTTTTAATTCTGATTTCTTCCATCTGCAGTGTTTTGCTTTTAAGTACAGCAGTTTTTAGAATTGGGAAGTATCTTTTGATCTAAAAATATTCAAATACATTCATCTAATTATACGTTTTGCTGGGTAAGATGAAAATGGAGAATTGATCTTTTAACTGTGGTTCCCTGTTATGCTCTAAATCCTCCATAGGATGCATTCATTCTTCAAAATCAAAGTAAATCTATTGTCAAAGTACATAGACTATATAGTACATCACTATATACTACCTTGAGATTCATTTTCTGTTGGGGAAATAAAGAAATGCAGTAGAATTTATGAAAACTACACATAAACAAAGACTAATAAAAAAAACTAATGGGAAAAGAAGACAAATTGTGCAAACAAAAATAAATATTGCTAAGAACATGAGTTTGTAGACTTGAGTTGTCGAGTCCATGAAAATGAATCTGTAGGTTGTGGGATCAGTTCAGAATGGAGGTGAGTGAAGTTATCCATGTCAGTTCAGGAGCCTGATGGTTGTAGGATCGTAACTGTTCCTGAACCTGGTGGTGTGGGACTTAAGGTTCCTGTACCTCTCCTGCCCGATGGTCGCAGTGAGAAGAGAGCATGGCCTAGATGGTGTGGGGGTATTACTTGGTCCAAAAGGCATGATGCAACATGCCGAGTATTCAGAGCCATAAACTGCTTCGTCATCAGGAACCCTCATCAGGCTCTTGAACCAAAGGGATAATTTCACTTGCCCCAGCATTGAAATAAGCCTACAGACTCTCTTTGAAGGACTGTTCATCTCATGCTCTCGATATTTATTACTATTATTTCTTTTTGTATTTGCACAGTTTGTTGTCTTTTGCACACTGGTTGAACCCCCAAGTTGACACAATCTTTCATTGATTCTATTATGATTATTATTCTATTATGGATTTGCTGAGTATGCCCACAAGAAAATAAATCTCAAAATTGTATATGGTGACATAAATGTACTTTGATAATAAATTTACTTAGAACTTGTGTTACTTAGACTTTGGATAGATTATTGTGATCAGTGAAATTAGAAATTTAAAATTTGTAAATGGTAATTTCATTCTCTTGGGTAGAACTGGAAGAGAAAAGTATAATTTTTTTATTGTGTCAATAATAAATGGTATTTAATACTATTTACTGAAGAATAGTGGTTTGAACATATTGTGCTGATTTCATTTTTTTTAATTCCCCACAGTACTGCAATGGTGGTGACCTGGCAGATTATCTGCAAGGTAAGTTGAAACATTTTTGAATGTAGGTGTTGATGTATTCATTCCTTTCTCTGAGTGGTGTTCAAAGAATTGCTCCCATAAAGTGTGGCTGCTGAGCTCATTAAAGTACAAGTAATATATTCAGCATCACCATGTGTGTACAATTGTTCATATGATGGAACTTTGAAGCTGAACATCAAAAACTTGAGATCACTGGGGGGAGGTGGTCATTGAGTTTGAAATGTAGTGATTTAAGTATTTAGTTGAAAAACCCTCTGATTTCAGTTTCCCGTTTGTAAATGAGTTTTGTTTGTAACGCTGGGCCCTTGTTTATCCTCTGACACCATTGGTGTCAAGATTCAGCCCTGTTCCTTAACTTCCCTGAGAGCAAGTGGAGGTTGCTTATGTGAATCGAATTCAACTAGGAGTCAGTTACACACTTACTTTCACCTTATGGCAGTGTTAGTAGGTCAGAGCATATGATCTGTAAGCTAATCTGAGTCTGCAATAGTAACAGCCTCTAGTCCAATTTCAATTACCATAAGGAGGTAGAATGTGTCATGTGAGCAAAATACTGCACTTTTTTTTGCTGTACTCCATTTTTATGATTTAAGTTTGTTTGATATGAAAATGGAGGGCTATGTAGGAGGGAAGAGTTAGGTTGATCTTTGGGTAGGTTAAGAGACGTTATTGTGGGCCAAAGGGGCTGTACTGTGCTGTAATGTTCCACATTCTAATTGTTCAGCAGTTGCTGGCGCTCTGCAATAGAATGTTAATCACAAAGTACTTTTGAAATCTTTTTATGGATGTTGTTTCCATTCTGAGTTCCAGTCATGCCATGGCGCTTGAGTATATTTATCCTTAAATGAACCTAATAGTGACAGCAGGGTAACTGAAGCACGATGTGCAATTTCCCCCAAACCTTGAGCCAGAAACATGTCTTCATTGGACTTGCCTTCCTCTTCATGACTGATCCTCTGCCTGAATCAAAATTGAATAATTATTGAGACAGACTTTTTCTGGCCATTCAGGTCAAATGCATTTATTATAAACACAATAACATTTGCAGATGATGGAAATTAAAGCAACACACAAAATGCTGGAGGAACTTAGCAGGCCAGGCAGCATCTATAGAAAAGAATAGATAGTCGATGTTTTGGACCGTGACCCTTCTTTGGGACTCAATGTATTTATTTGGGGTTTAGAAGTTAACCTGTAAATCGTACATCATTCTGTAGAGCTAAAAATGTTCTTTCTATAATCCTTCATCTCAATAACTGATAGGGAAACACATCTTTACTCCTGACCTGCTTTTTAAACTCTTGTCGCAAATTCCAAAGAATGGAACGGCACTGGACAGGCCATTGGAGCCAGTGTTGTGCTGATTAATTGCGTGTGCAGGGTGTATGAAAATCTGAAAATATTGAACAAGTCATGCAGCACACATGAAAGCTATAGGAGAGTTGATGTTTCTGATTTGTCCTCATCAAATCATTCCCATTGAAAATATTAACATTCTGATCTTTCAGTGGGTGTTGGCTGGCCTGACTCTTGTTTTCAGATTTCGTACAATTATAGAGATTTCTATTTGCTTCATTTAATTAAATGTTTACATTTCGGTAAATGGCACTGAAGCCTCACAGTCTGTTCAATAATGATTTTATGAAAACTCAGTTCCTTGTATTTTTTTTTTCCATTTTAAATAGTCAAAGGAACACTTAGTGAAGACACCATTAGAATCTTCCTCCAGCAGATTGCAGCCGCGATGCGAATACTTCACAACAAGGGAATAATCCATCGTGATTTGAAACCACAGAATATCCTACTTTCTTATGTTAGCCGGAAAAAGTCCAATATGAATGGCATTCGTGTCAAAATAGGTAAAGCTAAAAGATTGATGTCTGTTGCAAAATTGGTTTGTGTGTTTGCTTCCAGTCAATGTACTAAAGAATATGACATTGCACTGTCCTGTTTCAGAGTATTCCAAATGGTTTCCAAACAGCTTTGCACAAGATTGTTCTAAGTCTAAGCTGCTGTAAATCTCCATGTTATCTAGATTTTTTTATATATAGTTCTTGACCTCTGATTGCAACCATTTGTGGTACTATGCTTGGATTTGTATCCACTAATGAGAGGACAGAGCTTTCAAGCTTTGAATAGGTCAAAATAATTTAACAAGAAATATAGAATTAAACTACTGAACTGTGTGGGTTTCACAGACAGAATTGTTAGATTTAAGGTCAAATGTGCTAGCAGTTATGATGTGGGTGTTTCTCACCTTGAGTGAAACCAGAGTACTATCAAAAGCTTGTGAGTTTGTTGCTTGTGTTGAGTTCGGGGGGTGTGTTTTTTTTTAAAAGTCATCTTGCAGTGCTTCTCAAATGCCTGAAGCACTTTAGAAGGAAGTTAGTTTTAGTAGCAGTGGAGTGCAATGCCATTGCTTAAATCAGGGGTACCCAACCTTTTATTTTACGCCATTGACCCCTATCTTTAGCCAAGTGGTCTGTGGGCCACAGGTTGGGGAACCCTGGAGCTGAATGCTCCCAGTCCACTAGTGAGGAAGAGATTTTAAAAACAGATTAGGTTTACTTATCACATGTGTATTGAAGCAGTGACCAAATACGGTCCAGGGATCTGCTGTGGGCAGCCTACAAATGTCACCACACTTCTGGCATCAACTTAGCATGCCCACAACTTATTAATTAATTCAAACCCGCAAGCCTTTGGAATGTGGGAGGAAACCGGAGGTCACGACAAGAGCGCACAAACTCCTTACAGACAGCGACGAGAATCGAACCCTGATTGATGATGCTGTAACAGCTAGGCTACTGTGCTGCCCCAACAGACTGAATTCTTGTGACTGTTTTGTGTTCAGTGACTTATGCTAGAAAACATTTAGGTTATCTGGCGACCAGCAGGACTGCCTGGGTGTAAAAGTCCCAACAACTTTGCAACAGGCTCTCACTCATGACAAATGGTTGTTCATGACATTTAGGAGAGTAGATACTTATATTTAAAAAAAATCACTAAGGGAATGGATATTTTGCCACCAGTTAAAGCAAGTGATTTGGAATTCTCTCTGAGAACTTGACACAAACACTTTATTATTTGTTCTTTACTGCACTAGACATCCTAATGAAATGTTCCAAGAATTCATGTGCATTGCCAAGCAATTCCAAGCACATGTTATTTACAACTTTCGCTAAAAGACAAGTGTGAATTTATTGGGGGTGTAAGCACCCTGATGGAAAGAACACGCTCATCCTGCAGGAAGCAATGTTATGCTCCACTTATGGCAATTATTTAGTAAACAGTCATTCGGTTCATACTGGATTAACTGAAGTAAATACTCTGTTCAGTTTAAACACAATTCCAGACCACTTGCTGAAGGTACTCACTTACCCCGTTGCAAGCTGTTGAACTGGTTTTGCATATCCAGTATTTTCTGTTTTTATTCAAATTCATTTTCTTTTATCTGGCTTGTCCAAAAAGAAGTGGCTGATTTCTTAAAAGGGCGATAGCTTCTGAACATTTACAAATGAAGCTGTTTAAATGTACACTCTTGGCATTGCTTCATTTTTAAAATGCCCATGCAAGCTAGTTCCATTTGGTCCATATTCTTCTAAAACTTTACAATTTATGTACCTGTTCAACTGTCTTTTAAACTCCCTGCAGTTCAAAATAATTTACTGTATATAAAAGGTATTAACACATAATGCACTTCTACACTTCCTTCAGATTTGTTTTTCATAAGGTATTTTTGATAAAAGGTTGCTAAAATCATTTTTAAGTATTGCAATACATTTCTTTCTATTTCTTTGCAGCTGATTTTGGCTTTGCCCGATATTTACAGAGTAACATGATGGCTGCCACACTCTGTGGTTCTCCCATGTACATGGTGAGTGAAGAGTCCATTTGTTTTCATCTAAATTGGTGGAGATTGTTGTGAAAATGTTGTATATCTGATGCAGCAATCTGCTTTAAGCAAATCTGTACACTTGTTTTTACAATCTGTGCTTGTCTTGCATATATTATCCAACCTTCTTATCCCCTGTAGGTGGCAAAAAAATCTGTGAGAAATAGTTCCAGCACTCCCTGTATTCCCCTCTTCATATTGTTCCATGTGTACTTCATGTTCATTATTGAAGCAAATGTTGTGTAATGTTCAAAGTTCGCAGTAAATTTATTATCAAAGTACATGTATGTCACCATATAGAACATAAAACATAGAACAATACAACACAGTACGGGCCCTTCGGCCCATGATGTACAACCCTGAGATTCATTTTCTTGTGGGCATTCACAGTAAGTACAAAGAAACACAATAGAATCAATGAAAAATGGCATATAACTGGCAAACAACCAATTGCAAAAGACAGCAACTTGTTCAAATACAAAAAGAAAAACAAAATAATAATAAAAAGACGTAATATTGAGAGCTTGAGTTGTAGTGACTTTGAAAGAGAGTCCACAGGTTGTGGGATCAGTTCAGTGCTGAAGTGAGTGAAGTTATCCACTCTGGTTCAGGAGCCTGATGATTGAACCTGGTGGTATGGGGGCTAAGGTTCCTGATGGCAGCAGCGAGAAGTGAGCACACCGTGGATTGGATGGTGGGCGTCCTGGATGATAGATGCTGTTTTCCTACAATAGCATTCCTTGTAGATGTGCTCAGTGGTGGAGTGCTTTACCTGTGATGGGCTGGGTTGTATCCACTAATTTTTGTAGGCTTTTTCATTCAAGGGCATTGGTGTCTCCAGTGTTTCTCTTGGGCAGTCAAGATTTATATATTTTTTTTTTAAAAAAAAGACAGAAGTGAGTTGTCCAGTTTATTTTTGGTGAACCCGGCAGCAAGTTGAACATATGGAAAAGCAGCAGGGAAAAACCATCTGGACTTTTGCCATGCTCTTTCATTCAGCAAGTTCAGTAGTAATCATGTGCCTGGTTCATTTTATCGAGTCTGGGTTTATATTGGATCTTAGTCACTTATCATAGCCCCAAAATAGCAAGAAAAAAGTCAGTAAAGAGAGGGCAAAAGTTGGAAAATGAGAACAGTGTTGTCAAAATTTGAAAGTCACTTCCACATCAATTTGTTAATGTTCCTAGCCTCTGATTTTATTTAGCGATACAGCACAGAATAGGCCCTTGCGGCCCTTTGAGTTATGCAACCCTACACCCCCAATTAACCTCAACCTAATTATGAATAAATTTACAATGGCCAGTTAACCTTGCTAGCATGTCTTTGGACAGTGGGGAAAAAAACAACATATTCCACAGGGAGAACTTGGAGATACTCCTTACAGAATGGCACTGGAATTGAACTTTGAATTCAGGAATGCCCCAAACTGTAATAGCATTGCACTTACCACTACCCTACAATGGTGCCCAGCTTTATACTTTGTATAAGTTTTCAACTTTTGACTGCCAGTTTTTGCCCACTTGTTCAACATGCCTATGCCTCTTTGTTTGCTATTCACAAATTATTCTGGCACCAGACTTTGTATCAGCTTTCTTTGCATTTAAATGATTAATTCAGAGCCTGAATTAATGAAGGCCTTAATAAAAGCTTGCCACAGTGAATCAAGCTATTGTATTTCCCCCTGTCCTTCAACCAATGTAATATTTTACTCTCTCTAACAGCCTTTTGTGAGGTCCCTAAGATCCAGGAACAGAACATTCATTCATTCCAATTTATCTTTTACCTTAATTACATCCTCAAAAAACAATCTTGCATTTGCCAACCACAATTTCCTCTTGTTTATAAAGTTATTGATATGATTTTCCCAAGTTTTGCGTCCTAAATAGGTTTCAGTATGTTGCCAACTGAAATCAGGCAAACTTGTTGACAGATCCCCTTTTTCCCTTGCTCTGCTTTCTAGAAAAACAGTGCTTTTTTTTCTCACTTTCTGTCTATGGGACTGTTCTAGATAACCTGGAGAATGATGGAAGAATGTTCTTCCTTGATACACATGAAATAGATGGTGGAAGTGATGGCAGGAGAGTGAAAGAGGGATCCATGTGAATCTTTTGATATTTATCAGGACAACAAACGTTCAAATTGGAAAATATACTCTACCTGGTGCAAATTTTTTTTCTTTTTTTAAATTTATTGAGATACAACATAGTACAGGCCCTTCCGGTCCTTCAAGCCACCCCGCCCAGCAATTCCCTGATTTAACACTGGCCTAATCACAGGACAATTTACAATGACCAATTAACCTACTGTCCAGGATGTCTTTGGACTGTGGGAGGAAACCGGAGCACATGGAGGAAATCCATGCGGTCATGGGGAGAACTCCTTACAGACAGCGATGGGAATTGCACCCTGGTCGCCTGCACTGTAAAACGTGTGCTAACCACCACACCACCGAGCTGCTGTTCCGGAGTTTATTAGAATTCATAATTGAAAATAAGATTTGAACCGTAATAAGATTCAAAAGCCTCATCCCTCTTCAATACTATTAATATTCTCTTTTCTTTCAGGCACCTGAGGTTATCATGTCACAACACTATGATGCTAAGGCAGATCTCTGGAGTATAGGCACTGTGATATTTCAGTGCCTTGTTGGCAAGCCTCCTTTCCAGGTAGATTTTGAGAAAAAGAAGATAATTTAAGTTATATCTTTTACTGATGCAGACAGTTTTTGAAGTGGCCTAGAAGTTAGTGGAGTGCCTACCAGAAATCCCCATTATCTGCTGACATTTTATGAATACTGGTAGTTGAACAACCAGGGTTAAACAAATTTTTATATTCTGCCACAACGAGTCCACTCTCAGGTTGGACAAGCCACACCTCCTATTCCATCTAGGTAGTCTCCAACCTAATAGCATGAACAGCGATCTCTCCAATCAGGGGTAATTTCTTTTTCCCCCTCCCCCTTCATTCTTCTTCTACTTACTCTTACTACTCTTACTACTTCTCACCTGCTGATCACTCTCCCCTGGTGCCCCTGCTCCTTCCCTTTCTTTCATGGTCCACTCTCTCCTATAGGATTGCTTCTTCTCCAGCCCTTTGTCTTTTCCACCTGTTTCCCCCCACCCAGCTTCTCAGTTCATTTCCCCTCCTTCATAAACCTGGCCTCACATGGACCTCTACCATTAACTGAGGGGTCCATGGACCCCAGGTTGAAAACCCCTGTTCTAGCTTATATTCCTCTCCCTCTCCCCTTCCCTTATTCTGGCTTCTCCCCCCTTCCTTTCTAGTCCTCTCTGCCCAAAATGCTGACTGTTTATTCATTACCATTGGTGCTGCCTGACCTGCTGAGCTCCTCCAGCATTTTGATTGTGTTGCTCTGGATTTCCTGCATCGTCAGAATCTCTGGTTTTATATTTGTACACATGAGAGGGGAAAAAAATTATAAATGTTTTTAAAAAAATTACTTGATTGATTTGAAAGGTAGTTTAGCATATTGAGCAAGACTGGTCAAAAGAAATGCGTCACTGCAATGCAACTGGTAAACATTGAACTAAATGTGACTTGTAACATTTAGCCATTTAAACAAATTAATCTCAAGTTTTTGGCACTAAGGCTCGTTCATGGTGTTCGTTAGCTACAAAGTACTGACACGAGTTGAGCACTGCCCTGATAGGAGACAGATAATTCTCAGGGGGAAGAGAATGGTTTAATATTGCTGAAGAACCTAGCAGTAGCAGCAGGAAAAATATTGGGGTTATATTGCAGATGCTGATGCCGATACCATCCTAATGAGCAGTAGGTGAATGGCAGGCATATTTCCATTTGCATATTGTTTTTTATGCTTATGGGGCAAATCAAAACATATATTGAATTTCCTTTTTGTTTTAAAACTGTCATGTGCACAAAATAAGAAAAATAATGCCTTTTAAAAATGTTTGCATTAGCTTCAGAATAAAAGCTAATTAACATACGTTTATTGTGACATTGGAAGTGGGTCATGTATCACACTAATGAATATAGCTACCTGTATGTTTGTTCAACTGATCAGTTGTTTAGAATATAGAACTGGAAATATCTGGTATCTTATTATTTGCCTTACAATCACCAGATCAGCTTCTTTTTGATATTATTCTCTTGAATAACTAATTCAGAACTTGAAAAAGGATCTAGTGCTTTCCTGGGATATATGACAAATAAGTTCTTCTTGGGCTTCCAGTTGGATATAGGTATCGATTTTAACTGATGATGATAGAATTTGTCATCGAAACGTCAGTTAAAATTGGTTTCTGTACCTGGCTGGAAGCCCGAGAAGTTCAAATCAGAATTTATTTCTAAAATTTGAAACTCTCTATTGCAGGCAAACAGCCCACAGGATTTAAGGCTCTTCTATGAGAAGAACAAAAGTCTGGTCCCCAAGTAAGTGGCTGCTTACCTTGTATAATTTCCTTTAAAACAATCTTGAAAAATAAAATTTAATCCAGGTGCTGGTACAATTCATTCTAAGATGGAGATAGATGCTTTATTGATCCCTAAGGAAATTACAGTATCACGGTAGTATTACAAATGCGCAGATATACAAATCTTAGAAGAGAAGTAAGAAAGAGTAAAAAAAAATAAGTTAACTCAAACAATCTAACAGGAGGGGGTTTCACATCCCCGGCTGTAAGTTGACTCATGATAGAGCCTAATGTCTGAGGGTAACAATAAAGTCATATGGCTCTCTTTGGAGCAGCGCAGGCTGGCTGATTCAAACAGCTGGTAAAGATAGTACTGGCGAGTCACAGCAAACAAACTTCTGACTGTTCTATTAATGACACTTTTTCTGGACAATGATCACTGCAATCCGCAGCCTCTAATTTCCCTTTGGGGGCTGTGCTTTTCAACAGTCTGTACAACTAGCAGTTTTGTGGTATCCTGAAGGATTCAGTGAACTAGAATTTCAGGAATGCAGGAACGGCTGTGGCAGACTTGGTGCCCGATCGAGGCAGCGGGGACCAGGTCCGATCGGAGCGATGGGACTGGGCCCAAGAGTGAAAATGACTGATGTTTGGCCATTGCTGGTGTGGGCTTGGGGCTCAGTCAAAGTGGCAGGGCCTGAGCCTGCGAGAAATGCGTTTATATTATAGAATGGGGCTACTTAGAAAATACACTGTACACTCATTGGCCACTATATTAGCTACCTCCTAAACTAATAAAGTGGCCAGTGAGCGCACTTCTTTTATTTTCTACTGCTGTAGCCCATCCACATCAGGTTCAACCAGTTGTACATTCACAGATGCTGTTCTAAACACCACTGTTGTAATGAGCGGTCACTTGAATTACTGTTTCCTTCCTGTCGATTTGAACCAGTCCAACCATTCTTCTCTGATCTCTTTCATTAGCAAAGTGTTTTCAACCACAGAACTGCCACTCATTGTATGTTTTTTGTTTCTCACACTATCCTCTGTAAACTCTGGAGCCTGTTGTGTGTGAAAATCCCAGGAGGTCAGCAATTTGTGAGATACTGTATCCAGAGATACCGGCCACGTGACAGATGCACTGCCACCTGGCTGGTCAGAGGACACACCACATGCCAATCAACATTTGGTCCCTCCCAACTAATCAATGCACACCTAAATTATTGGTCACCTTAATTGATTATCTCGCCCAGCCTCATGCTTTAAAAGGTGAGACTTGCCCTTGGCTAGCTCTCTTACAGACTACCACATTGGAGGTAAGTGCATTGATTTATGCTTGGGAAGGTCTATCATTTGTCCTGTTAAGGGAGCTGCAGCTATCCAAGGTCAAGGGGGATAGCTGTTGTAGTGCTTTTCCCTTGTCCTTTGTTTGTGTAACCGTACCCTGTTCCCACACCGCTTCCTGTGTATTGTAGTTGCTTGTGTTGACCGGACTTCCCCTTGTAAATAAATTCCTTATTATTAAAACTGTGTGTGTCCAGGCCTCTACTGTTGAGACTCAAAGAACCAGTTATTTTCCATCACAACAGATACTCAAACCACCCCATCTGGCACCATCAATTATTCCAGTCAAAGTCACTTAGATCACATTTCTTCCTCATTCTGATGTTTTGTGTGAACAACAATAGAACCTCTTAACTATGTCTGCATGCTTTTGTGCATTGAGTTGTTGCCACATGATTGGCTGATCAGATATTTGCATTAATGAACAGATGTGCAGGTGTACCTAATAAAGTGGCCACTAAGTATAGATGGCCTCAACTCTGGTTTTGTTTTTTTAACAATGAGATATTGACCAACATTATTTCATTGATTTTAGTAGAATTGTCTGCAGAATTGTTCACAGAACCTGAATGAACCGAAAGTATTGATCTGGATTTTGCATCCAGTTGTAAAATGCCAGTGTTCACCAGTGACCGTGAGAAATCCTTCCAACACAGATCTAGCAAACTCCTGTTGAGCAGAACTCATTATTATGACACTTGTTGCTGTGAGGATTCAGTTCATAGTTATCCCAACACTAAGCAGCAGTGATGTCAGCAAACTGGCTGGGCATCTAGTCATAATGGAAAAACTTTCCTTTGACTGCAATCCAACACATGATTTACACATTTTTAAAATAGTGCAAACCTTAACAACATGACAAAGCATGCAGTTGTGGTAGAAGTAGCGATAAATATTTTTACAAGATATATTTTAAGATAGAACCTTAACTCTGAAATATCAGAATAGATAAAGTGACCTTTTGGGTGTATTTTACAACAGGAATAAGTAAGTATGTGGAAGTACTGAGTTTGCTGACTTCTAAGGATTATACTGCAGAAGGCTTCACAGCAGTTACCATGTGGATCAGTTGGAAATCACTGACCACAACCTTTGAGCTTTCTTGGCTTATCCCAGCATGTGCCACTCCCAACAGTGCCAGCATTCATGAGGAAAATGACAGTTTTGATGCTGTTACAGTCACAAACCTTGGTCGCTAATTCCACATTTTCTTTGTAGAACAGACACAAGTGAAAGGTTGTGCATTAATCTACATATGCAGCAGTCTCTCTACTGTCCATATTTTCAGGAGTTGTGGCTACTAATGTTGATTATTGTCCAACAAAATCAGAATTTAACAAATCCAGTCTGTTCAGATTGGCAACAACAGCTTCTCCACAATCTCCATCAGCACAGGTGCACCACAAGGCAGTGTGCTTAGACACCTGCTCTACTCACTTTATACTTATGACTATTTGGCTAAGCACAGCTCCAAAGCCGTAATTAAATTCTCCAACGACACCACTATCTTTGGCCAAATCAAGAATGGTGACAAATCAGCATATAGGAGGGAGATTGAAAATTTGGCTGAGTAACAACCTCTCATTCAATGTCAGCAAGACCAAGGAGATGATTATTGATGTTGAGGAGAAATCAGGAGGTCAGAGGTGGAGAGAGTCAGCAACGTTACATCACAGAGGATCTGTTCTGGGCCCAGCACGTGTACAATTACAAAGAAAGCATGGCAGCGTTTCTACTTCTTTAGAAGCTTGCAGAGATTTGGCATGACATCAAAAACTCTGACAAACTTCTTATAGATGTATGCTGTGTGAGTATATTGACTGTTGCACCATGTCTTGGTCCGGAAAGCCTACAAAAGACGGTGAATATGGCCCGGTCCATCACAGCTAAAGACCTCCCCACCATTGAGCACATCTGCACGGAGCACTTTCACAGGAAAGCAGTATCCATCATCGGGGCCCCCACTATCTAAGCCATTGTTTCTTCTCGCGGCTGCCATCAGGAAGAAGATACAAGAGCCTCAGGACCCATGCCACCAGATTCAGGATCAGTTATTACCCCTCAACCATCGGGCTATTAAACCAGAGGGGATAACTACACTCAATTTCACTCACCCTATCTCTGAACTACTCCCACCGAACTGGACTTGCTTTCAAGGACTTTTCACCTCATGCTCTCAAAACCTGTTGTTTGTTTGTTTATTATTTATTTTTTCTCTTTTTTTTAGGTATTTGCACAGTCTGCTTTTTTTTTTTGCATGTTGGTTGTTATCTGCCCTGTTGGGTGTGGTCTTCCATTGATTCTATTGAGTTTCTTGTATTTACTGTGAGTGCCCACAAGAAAATGAGTTTCAGGGTTGGATATAGAACAGGCCCTTCAACCCACAATGTTGTGCTGACCCTCAAACCCTGCCTCCCATATAACCCCCCACCTTAAATTCCTCCATATACCTGTCTAGTAGTCTCTTAAACTTCACTAGTGTATCTGCCTCCACCACTGACTCAGGCAGTGCAACCACTCTGTGAGTAAAAAACCTTCCTCTAATAACCGCCTTGAACTTCCCTCCCCTTAACTTAAAGCCATGTCCTCTTGTACTGAGCAGTGGTGCCCTGGGGAAGAGGCGCTAGCTGTTCACTCTATCTATTCCTCTTAATATCTTGTACACCTCTATCATGTCTCCTCTCATCCTCCTCCTCTCCAAAGAGTAAAGCCCTAGCTCCCTTAATCTCTGATTATAATCCATACTCTTTAAACCAGGCAGCATCCTGGTAAATCTCCTCTGTACCTTTCCAATGCTTCCACATCCTTCCTTATAGTGAGGCGACCAGAACTGGACACAGTACTCCAAGTGTGGCCTAATCAGAGTTTTATAGAGCTGCATCATAACATCGCGTCTCTCAAACTCTATCCCTCGACTTATGAAAGCCAACACCCCATAAGCTTTCTTAACTACACTATCTACCTGTGAGGCAACTTTCAGATATGGATGTACTTTGATAATAAATTTACTTTGAATTAAATTCTCATTTATTCACTGGTGAGCATTATACTGCTATCATGTGCCTTTTGTTTAATTGTCCTTTATTTATTTAGAGATACAGAGCAGTAACAGGCCCATCTGGCCAACAAATCCACACCACACAGTTACAGCTATGAGACCAATTACCCAACTAATCTGTGCATTTTTGGAATATGGGTGGAAAGTGGAACACCCAGGGTGAACCCAAGCGGTTATGGGGAATGTACATACTCTTCGCAGACACCAGCAGGAATCAAAACTAGGTTGCTGGCACTATAATAACATTCCACTAACCACTACATTAGCATGCTGCCGAGCAAACTATTCAGACTTGTCCAGTTCTCTAACTCCATGATGCCTCCATTTTCGACATGGTCGTTATTGAGCATGCAGACCGTAAGCTCTCCTACAGCTTCAGTTTCGTGATCTGACTTTCATCTGAGAAGCACCCTCCACATTGCAACATTTAAGTTTTTCCATTCTTTCACACCATATACCCTTAAAGTCTTTCTAAGTGAGTTTGTTAATTTGAAAGAAATTATGTGTGGCTCTTTCCTCTAAAGCCAGATTTCATATACTCTGCATAAAACTGTTAAATCCAAGATCAGAGCTTTTAATGATTCACTTAACTGGAGAAAACTGAATGGATAATATCCTGACGAAGGGTCTTGGCCTGAAACATCGATAGTGCTTCTCCCTATAGATGCTGCCTGGCCTGCTGTGTTCCACCAGCATTTTGTGTGTGTTGCATGGATAATGTTCTGATGTTCATTCTGAGGATCTAATTCATAGGGTGGATGATCAATAATAATTATGCAGTTGTGTAGTGTGGGGAGCTTCAATGAGAGCATTAATTTTCTCCACTACTATTTGAAAGACTCCCATGCCTTTTTTAAAAAGGCATAACTTTAAGGTGATTGGAGGAAAGTATAAGAGGAATTAAATTTAATAATTAAATTAACTTGCTTTTTAAAATACATATCGTATTTTTAGATGCACAGTACTGAAGTGTTAGGCACTAACCCTAGATAGCTAGCGTGCCTAAGACTTTTGCACAGTACTTATGTATTGCACTATACTGCTGTGGAAAAAACCAAATTTAATGACATATGTGAGTGATAGTAAACCTGATTCTGATATGGGTCTCTATTGTGTTCTGAGAGTCGGATGGCGGCAGGGAGAGGAGAATCATGGTGGGGTAAAAGGGAGAGGGAAGGGAATGGGAAACACCAGAGACACATTACATTCTGTAATGATCAATAAACTAATTGTATGGAATCAAATGACCTTGCTTGGTGTCTCAGGGCTGGGTGTGTCTGCACCCCATCCCCCACCCATAGGTTTTTTTACCCAGTGGTGGGTGTGTGGAATGCACTGCCAGGGGTGGTAAGTGATTCTTAGATTGGCACATGGATGATAGAGGGCAATGTGGGAGGGATTTGTAAGTTTGAGCTTGCAGTAGGTTAAAAAGTCGGCACAACATCCTGTGCTGAAGAGCCTGCACTGAGTTATGTTCTATGTTTTGCATTACTCCTTTTGTTTGTTTTCTATTGGTGACAGCATCCCAAGTGAAACCTCTGCTCATCTTGGTGAGCTTCTACTCGGCTTACTTCAGAGAAACCAGAAGGACAGGATGGATTTTGGTGAGCTGTTAGCTTTCTTTCTATTCAGATATTATTACAACTGGCATTCTGGATTCAGCAGATTTCAAGTCAATTAATCAGATTTTGTATCTTGTCCTTGTATCTTCTATTGTTAAAAAGCTACCTGCTTCTAATCTATAATATTGACTTTGCTTCAGCTTATCTAATGCTGAAGCCCTCATTTATGCCTTTATGTGTAGGCTCAACTATTCTAATTCCTCCTAATGGCCTTTTTTTTATTGATGCAACTTAGAAAGCTTCGTATCTGGATGCACATCCGCTTGGTATGGTCACATGATCGCAAGAAACTGCAGAGTTGTGTACATAGCTCAGCACATCACGGAAGCCAGATTTCATGGGCTCTGTCTATGCTTCCCTCTGCTCCAGTAAAGCAGCCGGCAACCCAAATCTTCATTCTTCTCCCTTCTAATATCAGGCAGAAAATGCAGAAGCCTGAGGGCATGGACCACCAGGCTCAAGGACAGCTCCTATCCCAGTATTGAATGGCTCCCTAGTAAATAGGTGAACTCGATCTCACAGTCTACCTCCATTTGATCTTGCAGCATATTGTCGTCTACTTTAATCCTTTTCGCTCCTTATGGAGCATAGGGCCTCAACAAAAGTCCTCCACTTCCTGCGATCTCTAACAAATGTTTTTGCAGTCTCCCAAGTTTGGCCGGTGGCTTTCAGTTCATCCAAAAGCCTACGCCTCCAGGTTTGCTTCGGGCGACCTCTTCTTCTCTTCCCTTGTGGATTCCATTCGAGTGATTGTCGAGTGACATTCGACTGGCTCTTCCTCAAGGTGTGGCCGACCCATCTCCACTTCCTCCTCCTTATCTGGAATACAATGGGCTCTTGGTTTGCTCTCTTCCATAGGTCTAGGTTTGACACTCTGTCGTACCACTTGAGGCGGAGGATCTGCCGGAGGCATTTGTTGAGAAAGGTCTGGATCTTGTTGCAGCTGGTGTCAGTGATTCTATATTGTCTACTTCCACTGCACTTTCTCTGTAGCTGTTGCTCTTTATCCTGCATTCTTTTATGGTTTCACCTTGTTCTACCTCAATACACTGTGTAATGAGTTGATCTGTAATTGAACAATATGCAAGATGAGCTTTTCACTATTCCAATACATGTGACAATAATAAACTAATTCCAATCTAATTTATGCCTTCTGTAAATTTAAACTCCCTTCAGAGCACTTCCATTCTTATTGCAGTTCACACCAAATGAGTTTACTGGTCACTCTTGATCTCTTGATGTCTGCAAGTTAATATTTGGACTTTATTTTCAAACTTCTCCTTAATCTGTATGTATCTGTTATCTTCAATTTTTCAGTCCTCTAAGGTCTTTGTGTTCCAGCAATTTTGGGCCAGTACATCTTCAGCTGTCTTCACCTCACTGTAGAGACCATACTGTCATCTGTTTAATTTACAAGCTCTGGAATTCTCTCCCTTAACCTGTCAGCTTCTCCAACTTGCTTTTAAGACCTTTAGAGGCCCCTCTGTTGGATAAGACTTTGTTACAAGCATTTCCAGTTTAGCAAAATTTCCCAAAGAAACATTGTGGAACAAAATTTGACTCCAGACCACTTCAGGACAGGAAGCACAGCATGAATCTTTTTTCTATGTTAAAGGTGCTGTTTCTCAGCAGTATACTGACAAATTAGAGTTTAGATGCCATCCTTCTGATTTACATTTTTATTTGGAAGAAAGTTTTCCCCATGACCTGGGCTTTTCTTCTCCAGTCTTGAGATGAGATAAGACCTACCTGGATCCTTGCTGTATGTGAGTCAACCTATTGTATTAATTTATTTATTTAGAGATACAGCATGGTAACATGCATTTCCAGTGCACCCAGAGGAAACCCATGCGATCGCAGGAATTGAACCTGGGTTGCTGGCACTGTATTATGCTAACCCTTGTGCTACTGTGCGTGCCGCTCCTAAACAACTTACAGGCAAAATTGGGCACTGCATAAATAATAATATTGCTTTTGACATCAATGTCTCTGGTTGTCAGTATTGGAGCTTATACATAAATTCTTCATTGAAGCGAACTTGGTGCTTCACATGGAAGTTCTTTCAACTTTTATGCAGTACAAACTTACTTTTAAGTTTTTCTCTTTAACCCTAAAAGGCTTCTATGGTGTAATGATGCCATAGATATGCATTGGTATCAGAATGTATTGAATGGGAAGTTTAAAATGGAAAGTGTGTATTTTTGCAACACTCTTAAGCCAAATGTTTTACGAACAGATTTGCAGCTTTCAGTAATTGTTTATTGCTTGCAGCTTGTGGCAACTCTAAACTCTCAGAATTGACTGACATTAAAGAATTATTTTCATTTTGTAGAAACATTCTTCAACCATCCTTTCATGGATCAGGCATCATCAGTCAAAAAATGTAAGTCTTTCATTTATTAGTAACTTTTACATGTTGGGAGTCGGGGTAGTGTCTGTTCTCCCCTTGTGCTATTGTGCCACTCCTAAACAACTTACAGGCAAAATTGGGCACTGCATAAATAATATTGCTTTTGGCATTAATGTCAAAATGGTAAAATTCTACCATTTAATGATTACTGTAATAGATTGTACTTTGCTGTGGAGAACGAGACTGTGCCTCAAACATCTTATTATCTCACTCTCAAAGGAAATGGCCAGAGTACCATTGAGATAATTAGTGCCTGTAAGAATAAGACTTGATCTCTTGTGGAGATATTGCAGAGATGAACATTTCTTCCATTTTGTTTCACTGAAAGCTATCAGCTTGTATGGATTGATCTTTTTTATCTCAGTCTGAAATGGTTATTGAGTTTAATATCGTTCAACCCTTTTTATTGATTGATATCTCAATGCTTGGATTATATGTTGCAACCTTGTACCTCTCTCATTGCTGCTTCATCATTCCTGATCAATAACACTCGTTCAAAGGAAGCCAACTTGCCTAGACACTGACTAGGCAGTTCTGTATGAGATTCTGTTTGGAGGAAGTGGGATAATTCATTGGGTGGTAATAATTGGATTGGATGGAATAAACCACTGGTGACATCAGTAGTCTGCATACTGTACATGTGTATGGGAGATTAATCAGGCATGATGTTTAGGGCCTTTACTGGGTTTTCCTTGGTGGTTATCTATTTATTTAGTTGTTCTGTATCTGCTGACTGCTAGATTTCACAGGTTACAGCAGAAGTTCCCAACCTGGGGTCCACCAACCCCTCAGTTTATGGTAGGGGTCCATGGCATAATGCAAGTTGGGAACCCTAACCATTAAGGTTTAACTAAACCTTGTTCTTTCAGCCATTGAAATTAAAACAATTGATATGGACCATTCATGAAATGGATCTGGTCAGGCTTTGAAACCTAGAACTACAAAGAACTCCTACGTGACGTGCCCTGCATGTGATCTCTAGTATCAGTACCTAAAGCCTGACAGAAATTGGATGAGTAAATTCTCCTGTAATCTGGGAAGGTAATCAAACACTTAACTATAGCTTCAGTTGCTAATATAAATTACCAATATCACTTTATTTAATATAGATCATTATGCAAGGTCACAAAATAAAATTGATGATAGAATCATAGAAACAGAAGGTGGCAAAGGGCTTGTTTCACAGTTAAGTTTATTTTTGTGAGTATAGTGGTAGTTCTGTGTTGCAAGGAAAAGCAATATATACCAGCTACTTCCAGTTTTGTTCAACCTTCCCTTTAAATCTTTGTAAATGACTTCAAGGGTAACTGTTGTTCCATCCCGCACCTTGTGGAGCATCAGGTGGCAACCTTGCTGCTCCTTCAGTTCAGCATTTTTGTCTGTGTTTTATAGAGCTGAGTTGCTAGTTCTACACTCAACCCAGCAGGGATGGAATGTGTGCAAGGAGCCAGCTGAATCCAAACCCGGGACCGCTCCCTGTAGGTCTGGCATAGATGCCACTGCACCACCAACAGGCTTTTCAATGGAAAAGGAAATTTTAAATGATGGGAATTGTATTTTTCTCTTTTATGGTTGTTACTTTATCTTGCCCTGCAGTTGAATAACGAGAGTGCCTTAAATACATTAATTAAATAAATTAGATATTCAAATATAGAGCTGTAATAGATTTATAGTACTTAGAATCTAATTGATTCTATCTACAGCATGCCCTATGCCTGTGCCCACGTGCCCTGGTTCTGTGTCTGGTAGTTCTTGCGGCAGCTCTCCGTCCTGTCATTTTGCCTCTCCTCCAGTAAGTAGCATTATTTGTTGATACATTGTTCCATCCATGTTGTATCTGATTAACATTTTGTCATTGATGTCAAATGATAAGTTAATATGGCCCTGTTGTGCTTCACTAAATGAATCATTCAAAGCAATGTAAAGATTAGTTGCTTTCATGCATAGTCAATTCTAGAGAAGTGAGGTTGATAAAAAAAAATCTCCATTTAACCTTGAGTTTTAGGAGCAAAAACTTGAACCAGTTTGCAGGGTTATAATTATTTGAAGTTTAATTAGCTGGGCACCAGCTTTATTGCCCATCAAACTAATGCTCTTTTATGCCAGTGTAACTTGTGTTCTAGCTAAATCAGATTTTTTAAATTAGATTTTAAAATTGCTTACAAGTTGTAATTGTGTGATTTAAACATGGCTGTACCTATCCTGAGGGGCTTTATTTTATTGATGCTTGAATAAGCAAATCAGTCACACCATACCAAAGCAACATCCATCCTTTAATGCTGATCTGTCTTTGAAGCTTGGATACCAGTTGGAATGACAGAAATTTGGCGATGTCTCTCCTGTCAATTTAAATTATCTGGATGCATAATCCTCACCATCTCCTTTAATATGTTTTACTGCCAATTGTCCTCATCTTTAGACAGTCCTGAAGCTTAGAAAGTAAGGTAAACTATGATTCTTTTGTGATAGTTTGTGACAAATATTTCTGACACTTGAGGCAGATTCCTTTTGTTTCTGTGCCTCTTCATGGTGTGGTTTTGTACAAAAGTTATACTTTACTGAATGAAGAAATTTTACTTTGTGAGCAGTTTTGCTGAAATTCCAGCCTATGGAACTTTAGGTCAATCACTTTTAAGCTGCAACCTCTAAAGTGTGACGAGTTAACTTGAAAATAGAAAAAAAACCAAAAATGCTGAACACGCTCAGCAGACGATGCAGACAGTGAGTTTAACGGTATAAAGGTTAGCTTTATTTATCACATGTACATTGAAACATTTTAAACCAAAATGCTAGCTATACCATACCATGTACAGTGATTTGTATTCCTTTAACATCTGCAGATAAAAGCTGCACTTTGTCTAATACTCTTATGTTTTGTAACCTCAAAACATTAAATTAATTCAGGGAAACACGGGAGTCCAAGAAATGCAGGTGTAACTTTGTCTTTAAGTGAGGGGCGCGTGTATCGTGGAGAAGTGTGATATGTGTGTGTGTGTATAGATATTTACACAAGGTTACTACAATATTATTGAAATAATAAATGTACAACAAATACTATAAGCGTCATAGGCAACAGACTTAGTCTTTTTTAAAAAATTAGCTTTATTTTTCATATGTACTTTGAATCATACAGTGAAGTGCATTGTCCACATTAATGACCAACACAGTCCATGATGTGCTGGGGACGGCCTGTAATTGTTCAAAAGTTCAAGACCTCTGGAGATCACCATGCTTCCAGTGCGAACTTTGCATGCCCCAAGCTTACCTTAACCCATACATTTTTGGAATGTAGGAGGAAATTCACGTTAGCATTTCAGATCAGATATCTTTCATTTAATGAAGCTGCCTGGCTTGCTTAGTGTCCCAGCATTTCAGATCTCCAGAAACTACATATTTCAGATTTTTATTAGCTGAAAATACAGTGATCAATAGTATAAGCAGCCCTATCTCACGACTGATGACTATCATTGTAAATGACAATGTCACAGCAGCTTTCTGTCATGGATGTCACATCTTCTTGGCTGGTTAATCCTTTACACTTAAAATGGATGTTTCTGTTCAAACTACGTTTTGATTGACATAGTTCTCAACAATTCATATCAGATAGAGGCAGATTGGAACCAAATACTTCTTTCCTTTAATGATAGTTTTTATTCTATTTGAGATTGTAGGTTTCTTGGTCAATTTTTGTTTGCTGCCCTTTCCAGGATCAGCATAATTTCTGGTAATTCTTCTGTGAACAGAGGATAAATGATGTTTTGCAAAGAAAATAGATTATTCTAACATTACCTCATGAGTTTATTTCACAATGAATTAAATGTGTAATTGAAATCAACGATGGATAATTTCCATAATATAGGGTCTGAACCTTTTTTTCTACAAAAAAAACTTGTAGAATAGCTGAAATTTGTGGTGTTAGTGGAGTTTTAAGGTTATTAGGCCAAGGTCAAATATTGTATACTGATATTATTAATATCTCACAACTTGATTTTTTTCCTGCCTTCAGTCATTGCCAGACATGCAACGGATACAGGAGGACACTCTGTCTTCCCCACCTTTGGGTCCTCCTAACTATCTGCAGGTTTCCAAAGACTCTGCAAGCAGTGGCAGTAAGAACTCTTCATGCGACACAGATGACTTTGTTCTTGTTCCACATAGCATCTCCTCTGATCAGTCATGTAAGCAACTGTTCCTTATTTTGTTGGTTTTGTTTTGCTCATTTTGAATCTTTATAATTGTCATCATAATTCTTGGGAAAACCTGAGAATTCCTGAGCAGGTTGACAGCATTGGCTGTTGGAATCCTACTTACTGACTGTAAAAAATTTTGTCTTCCTCAGTAATATTTTTATAAATTTCTTTTGCATTTAAGGTTAAAGTGTATAGCTGCATTGAATTTAAAATGCCTCATTCTAATGACTGAGGATGCCCAAAGTAGAAGTGATGCAATCCCCAGCAATCAAATAAATTGCCTGCAAATTGGTTTTCCATAAATGTAAATATGCTGAATAAAATCTTTTTTTTTTTTTTAAAATCACCATTTCCAGTGAGTCTGCTTAAAGCTTTGAATTACTAAATGTTTCAGGTTTTTTATCAACATTCTAGGACTTGGATTTGAAAATGCTATTCAATCATTTGCAATCGATCTATTTGGTTAAAGGTAACTTAAATAATCCAAGTTCTGATTTGTGTTTATGTAGGATTGGCAATGTTTAATGGCAATTTAATAATTGGATTCCATTCATTTTTAAATAAATGCTACATCTTAGTTCACTTGATCATCAAAGTAAATTTATTATCAAAGTACGTGTATGTCACCACATCCAACCCTGAGATTCATTTTCCTGTAGACATACTCAATACTATAGAATAATAACTATAAAAGGATCAATGAAAGATCAACCAGAGTGCAGAAGACAACAAACTCTGCAAATGGAGATGTAAATAAATTACAATAAATAACGAGGGCATGAAATAACAAGATGAAGAGTGCTTAAAGTGAGATCATTAGTTGTGGGAGCATCTCAGTGGATGGGCAAGTGAGTGTAGTTATCCCTTTTGTTCAAGAGCCCGATGGTTGAGGGGTAGTGACTGTTCTTGAACCTAGTGGTGTGAGTCCTGAGGTTCCAGCACCTTTAACCTGATGGTAGCAGCAGGAAAAGAACTTGGCCTAGGTGATGATGATCTCTGTTGATGGATGCTGCTTTTCTATGGCAGTGCATCATGTAGATGTGCTCAATGGTTGGGAGGGCTTTACCTGTGATATATACTGGGCTGAAATCACTACCTTTTGTAGGATTTTCCATTCAAAGGCTTTGGTGTTCATACCAGGCCACGATGCAGCCAGTCAATATATTCTCCATTACACATTAGTACAGTGCTAAATACTTCAAAACACTCTGTGTAAATGACAAATAGATGTTTACATTGTCATGATTTATCCAGTTTAGTTTGTTCATATGTAATTGTGGTACTTTGTACAACTGTGAGCATCGACTGATGTGCAGTCATATTCCAATCCCTCTATTTTTAAACAAATCACTTGCTGGTTTCAGAAGCTCAAATTTACACTTCTGTTGTGCGAAGTATATGCATGTTTACCTATATACCTATACTTGACTGCTCTGGTCAAGATGGCAGCTGCATACAACACTCCCACGGTCGACATTTTCTGGATAGGTCATGAAAACATACATTTCGCTTTTATGTTTGTTGTGGAACTTTTGAGGCCTGTGATCTCCAGTCTGGAGATCGTTTGGGTGTTTCAGCACTTTGCAGTCTCTGAGAGGATTCTGGGAGGCAGAGGTAGCATGGTGAACCTCGTGCTAAGAAGGCTGTGTGAGCCAATGTTCAACCTCATTTCGTGATTAAAGCTTCCATTGTCCACCAATTAAAGCAACAAGAGAGATTGAAACATCAAGGCGAATGTGGAAGGTGACTGCCTGCCTTTTGATTGCTGATGGGATCACTCTGCTGCTGGAGAGGGGAGACTGCCTTTTGATTGCTGGTGGGATCACTCTGCTGCTGGAGAGGGGAGACTGCCTTTTGATGGCTGGTGGGATCACTCTGCTGCTGGAGAGGGGAGACTGCCTTTAGATGGCTGGTGGGATCACTCTGCTGCTGGAGAAGGGTGACTCTCTTTTGATCGCTGGTGGAATTACTCTGCTACCAGACAGGAAAGGCTACCTTTGGATCACTGTTGGAACCGCGCTGCTATCAGGAAGGGGAGAGGCTACTGCTGTTCCCAGAGAATGTTACCCAGTTTTTCTGCATTTTGGATATGGACTTTTTTTTTCCTGACATAGTTTTTATATCCTGTGTTCTTTGCCTGATCTTTCTCAGGTTTTTTTTGTGTGTGAGGGAGGGGGATTTGGGGTTGATGATCAGCTGCCGTTCTTTTCTTGATTTTGTGGCTATCTGGAAAAGAAGATTTTCAGAGTTGTATACTTTGATAATAAGTAAACCTTTGAAACTTTATATGTTAATTTTTTTATATTGGATTAAATGTAGCAGTATCTGGTTTTAAAAGATATATTTCAAATTAGTAAGTCCAAATAATTTGCAAGAGTTTCTTCCTTTTGTAAGCGCTGTGGCTTGGAATGAACTGGCAATAAAGTTGGTTGTAGATGTTTCCCAGCCTTGTGTGAGTGATTTTTTTTTTGAAGATTATTGATTACAGTTTGAAAGCAGCAGTTGACTTTATTTTGAAATTGAACTGAGCCATGACAAATATTGAAGATTCACCATGATTACTTAAGAGGATTTTTCATTCTATTAAGGCTGTTATTTAACTGCTCTCATAGTTCCTACTAACTGCTTGATCTGTTACATTAATGCAGTCAGAGGGGTAGTACTGTTAGTAGTGCAGTCACTCGATTTGAGTATGGTGTTCAAAGGCAAGGATTCCCAACCTATCTTATGCCATGGAGCCCCAACCATTAACCACCTGGTCTGTGGACCCCAGGTTTGGAACCCCTGGGACTCGAGGGGTTGTCCGTTATTGGGTCCTCAAGTGGCTGTAGAAGCTGATCCAATCAGACAGTAAAATAGTTTGCTTAGTGGAAGAACTCCTTGCTCTTCACATACAGTAGTTCCATAGGATCTGTTATATTCATTTGGAGGGGTGGGTGAGTGTTTGGTTTTAATTACTGAAAGGTGGCATCTCCAGCAATACACCACTTTCTTGTTACTGTACGACACCAATGTCATGTTGGCCCTTAACCCACAAAGAGGTAAAAAGCCAACTATTGACCCAAGAGCTGACGCTCAAAAGGGTAAACTCATGCATATAGAAAAAAAATTACAGTGAGTTGAGTTGGTCTAAATTTAGACTTTCTGGCTTTGTCTGAAGTGGACCAATTGAAGAACTGTCCTCTGCTTGAAAGGTGATTTATCTTTACTTGAGGCCAAGTCATTGCCACATATGTTTAAGTGGAGGTAGATTGATTCTTTATTAGTAAGGATGTCAAAGGTTACAGGGAGAAGGCAGGACAATGGGGTTGGGAAGGATAATAAATGATGGAGCAGCCTTAATGGGCCAAATGGCCTAATTCTTATTTATTGTAGGGGTATGGAGAGTGATGATTCTAGCAGGTCGATGGGAGTAGGCAGTTTAAATAGTTTTGGCATGTTTTTATGCAGTACTTTTCTATGACTCTGTAATATGTTACGAGACTTTTTCCCATAGTAACCATTGCTTATGTTTGATAACTACAGGATCAGTAGAAAAAAATTAGATTGTGCTTACAGAATTGCATAGTCATTTTCAAAATCCAACTTCTTACAAGAGCTATAGCATTCATTTGAAACAAAATATGTAAATACGTGGGTTATCTTAACTGTTTTGTCTTTATTGAAAATAATTTTGGTTTTTCCAACAAAGTTTATGCCTCTAATCTATTTTGAAATTTTATTTAGATGATATGCCATTGGGAACAGTTGGCAGACGAGCTTCCAGTGAGTTCTTGATGTGTGGAGGGTAAGTAGAAATTTTTAAATTCTATGCTTTAATACTGTTATACCTGAGAGGGGAATGACCTGGAGTAATACACTCATTAGAGCCATGAAGTTAAACAGGCTTCATACAGAGGAATTCTGTTGTTTCAGAATATACTTTTAGGTCAGTTAAGTCAATTAAGTTGATGTCACTTGAGTAGTGTTTTATTTTGGTGGGGGGGGTAGTTTTGACAGTGACCGTGTTCAAGATTTAAACATGGTTATGGGCTGTATTTGTCCATTCTTCACCCTTCAACCCATGTTAATAATCAGAGAAATGAGAAATTATTTTTCCCTAAAGAAAATGGTAGAAGAAATGCAAGTGTCAAAAGTATTCCTAAAAAGCTTTTATTGTTTAGTATGAACTTTCCCTTCTTGCATTTTGTAACAGAGGTGTTGGCCTAATGACAATATAGGTTTACGATAAAAATATGCAACTGAATACATTGCCATTAATAATTCCGGCACTTCAAGGCTTATTTGTTCCTTTACTGAATTGGCAAAGTGATTGGGGGAGAAGGGAAGCAGTGGGGAAGGGTATACTATACTTGGGTGTAGGTCTTTGGCAGGATGGGTCAGTGGACCCTTTATATTGGATTTTATTCAATGTCCAACCACAAAATTACTCTGATTCTGTATCTGAGCTCAAAATGTCTAGTTTAGAATTCCACAGAATGTTTGCCATAAACACTTGAGAGACGGTATGTTTTGTGATATAATGGCAATTAATCAGCGTCTTACTGTATTTAAGTTCAGCCCCCTGACATTTGGGTGAGGTGCATTTTCTTTTGATAATGCAACCTTAGATGAAAAAAGAAAGTAGATGAACTTGATAGAAATATGTCTCCTGTTAGTATTAGGTCCAATGCCATATTGTGTTTGCATGTGTGAACTTTGCTGAAGGTGATAGCTTTGTTCATTATCACGTAGCAGTTACTTGAAAACAGACCAAAGCCGTTGAGAAACTGAGTACGGGAGTTGACACAAATAACTGAGTTTCAAGTCCAAAAAATTGTTCAGTCCTTTATTATGAAACCAGCAAAGACGAATAATTTTATAGTGATTTAAAAAACTAGCAATATAACAAAGATCATAAATAAATTAAGCGAAGTTAATAGTCTAAAGAAATATCTCCCCATGGCTCATTCCTTCTCAACTATACTAGGACAAAGCATTAATACATAAGTATACTCATTTGCTTCTACCGTGCCCCATACCACGTGACAAATTACCCATACTGAACGCACAGCACAAAATACAATACAGACAGGAAATGTGTGGCTCGAACAATGTTGTTTTATTTGAATAACTGTATGAAAATGTACTGTTTTACAAACTCTTGCGAACAGCAGAGTGCTATATTAGATGATATTTGATCAACATGTTTGTAGAATGAATCAGCAAAAAACATTCCCAGATCTTTAAGAACGTTATCAGAAAAATGATGTCGTGCAAAATGGCACTGAGGTAACTGGGGCAGGTGATTAAGTGCTTGGTACAAAAATAGATTTTATATTTTAAAGAAGCAAAGCAAAAACCAGGAGATGGGCTTGGACATGTGTTCTAGACTCAGCATCTGAAGGGATGAGCCCTCACAACACAATAATTTAAATTATATGTGCTCAAGATTATAGAGTTGGAGGGCCACGGGTATATCAGAGGGTTAAGTGAATTAAGGTAACACAGGAGTGGGAATGGGTGGACTGTGTAATTTTATAGATAGAGGTATTACAGAGAGTAGAATGGGAGGCCAGCCAGGGGTGTATCAGAATAAGTGCAGTCAGAAGCTAACATGGAAGAGGGTTTCAGCAGCAGGTGAGGTATTGTTTCCTGAATAAGGGGGTGCTTTGGAGACAGAAGTGAACAGCCTAGGAGATGTCATGGATTTTGGATCATGAAATTGAAAACATTCTGACACTTACTATCCAGCACTTGTTGCTACTTTAATCTTTCCACCTTTCTTCTGATCGTGTCTTCCTCCTCATTTTTTTTGCCTCTATCATGTGCCGAAATCGCCCCTCCCCTTCCTGGCCCAATCTGCCTGTATCCTTCAACATAACCAGTGCACCAATCACCTCTGGTCTCTGTCTCACCATTTCCCCCGTCTCCTCTTTATACTGACAATTTCCCTTCTCCTGATCCTCTGCTATAATGCTGTCATACCACACTCCATCCCCATGGAAGCTGCTTGACCCACTAAGTGTTTCTTCAGCATGTTGGCTGTTTTTGCAGTAAAATGCTGCTACTTTATTAGGAACAGGTAAAGGAGTATGTCATGGACTGATGAGTTTGCAAAGAAACATGCAAGTATGAGACTAACTCAAGATGAACGTTAGAAATCTAATTTGTTCGATGAGGAGAAGTGGCAGAGGCAATTGTCGAAATGGTCTCTTGGAGATGATCGGAGGAAAGTTAAAGAATCTTTGCAGTGGAAAACATCCAATAAGACCCTTAAATAGTGGATAGTTTAAAAGTTTTATTCTTCCAATAATTTAGCTACCTCTGACCTGAATAATGTACTTATGTTTAGTAAATATTTTATTTTTACTTCTGAGGTTTAAATAACAACACAGTCAGTGGGAAATATTAAAGAAGTACATTGTTTTCCAAATCCAGAGTCATCACGGCTCATAAAATATCATAAATAGGCTGCAAAATGAAGATCTTTATTACTTCCACCAGAGTAGTGTAAATCCTGCAAAGAAGTTATGGCAGATATTCAGATTCTAATTTATTTATCACTTGTACATCAAAACACACAGTGAAATCAAAACATACGGTGAAATGTGTCATTTGCATTAACAACCAACACACCCGAAGGTATTAGAACTTATCCAACCAAAGAAGGCAGTGTTGGGTTGAAAATAGTCAAGAATTTATAGCAAATTCTAAATAGAAGAGTAAATGTGTATTTTGATTTTCTTTCCTCACAAACTTGTTAGGCAGTCACCTTTAAACTCTTCAGGGGGCTCATTAGCACTGCAGAGACCTTCCTCAGCCTCATCCAGGTCAAGCTCTTCTAGCTCAGCCAACAGGTAGGACCTTACATCGAGTTTATAAAGGGATAAACAGCTTGGCACCCAATCAAGAGACTATACACAAAATCTGTGTGAATTAGCACTACTTAAGTTACATCAAAGTACTCTAAAAGTCATTGTACACTTGTGATGATCTTCCATGAGCTACTGTAGTTGTGGTGTAATTGAACATTATTTACTTCTTCCAGTAGAACATTTGACATATGAAAGAATGTTACTCTGTTTACTCATGGAGTTGGCAATGTATTCATCAGCAAAGTTAGTCCTCTATAATGTCGAGTCCAGCTGTGTGGACAACCAGATGTAAAACAATTGAAGATGACTATTTTATTATGAAGAAAAACCATATGAACATACAATAGCTTAATTTTTGTACAATGGTTGGTTTCTTAATAAATTGAAATATATATTTGAAATAAAAATGGAAAAATCAAGCATAATTTAGACCATAAGACAAGATCATAAGACAAAGGAGCAGAAGTTGGCCATTTGGCCCATCGAGTCTGCTCCACCATTTTATCATGAGCTGATCCATTCTCCCATTTAGTCCCACTCCCCCACCTTTTCACCATAACCTTTGATGCCCTGGCTACTCAATTTAAGATACCACCTTAAATCAGCAGAACCTTGTGATCTGGGATCTTTGTGGATGGGACCTGACCTGGAGAATTGAACCTTGAACTGTTGTAAAATATAGTGGAAAACACAATCACAAAGCTTTGTGTTGGAACCAGCAGAAATTCTCCCCCCCTCCCAATTGTCACTAAGATGCTGAAGTCCTCAGAGTAGATTTAAAGAAATAAATTTCGAACTTGTTTTTGTCATTGGTACACAGATACTGTTAACTGACATTTGTAATGGGGTGTGGCTTAAGAATTTCTGTTAACTATTAGTGTTTCAAATTAGCATACTTCAGAGATTTGACCATTAACCCAATATTTGAGAAGAAATTTCATACCTTTTGGGGTAGGAAGGGAACTTGGAAGGTAGGACCCAATATCCATAACATTCTCTTAATGTTAAAACTTTGTCCCTATTAAATGAATAAACGTTTTAAAAAATATATCAAAGTAACTCATGTCCTCATCAAATGACATCACTGTTGATAAAAATCACTGGTATTGATCATATTTGCAAATTTTTTATTTAGTACAGGCATGTTAGTTCAGTGAGTGACATCAAGTATTTGTTAGAACTTTTGCAACAATGATTGGTTTTCTAAATCATTATCTTGTTGCAGTTCTACCTAGAAGAGATAACAGTCCTCTTTCTTAACCATGGCATTTTCCAGCATATTAGCCTGTTTTACACTGACCTCATATTTATCAAAGTCCCTCCCACTGATAGGTACTGAAGTAAAGATTTCATTAAGTACCACCCCCAGCCTCTTCCAACTCCAAACGTATTTCTGCATTTATCCCTGATTGATCCTACCCTCACTCTAGTCGTCCTCCAGATCTTCATTTACGTGTAGAGCACCTTAGGGTTTTCCTTAATCCTACTCACCAAGCTTTCACATGTCCCCTTCTAGCTCTCCCAAGTCCATTCTAAAGCTCGTTCCTAGCTAAGTTGTAACTTCCAAAAGTCCTATTTGATCCTTGCTTTTTCTGGCAATGTTACCTTTCTCCATTTTGGATCTGCTGCTGTGGCTTTAAGGACTGATTCATTCACTTTGACTTTGATGGTCTTGCTCTAAGAGCGTGCATTTCCTCCCTATCTACTACATCATAACTTTTAATGAAGCTTCATTATCTCTCTTAGCTAACACACTTAGCACACTTTTGTAATTTATTTTGATCTTTGTAGCTCTAGTTACAGATTGAATTACTTTGCCTTATAATGAAAAATTCTATCTTACTATGATAACTTTTTTATAAAAAGACAATTATAAAGATCATTGCACAACATATAACCTAACCTTCTGGTTACCCCTTCTCTTCTCACCTGCCCATCACCTCCCCCTGGTTACCCTCCTCCTTCCCTTTCTTCCACAGTCCATTGACCTTTTTACTGTCCTCTCCTATTAAATTTCTCTTCCACCTAACCCCTCCTAGTTTCTTACTTCATCCACCTTCACCCAGTTTCACCTATCACCTGCCATCTTGTACTCCTCCTCCATCTTCCTATTCCAACTTCTGCCTCCTTCCTCTCCAGTCCTGATGAAGGGTCTTGGCCTGAAAAGTTTGTTTAATCCCCTCCATAGGTGCTGCCTGCCGTGCTGAGTTAGTTCTTTCAGCACTTTGTGTGCATTGTTCAAGATTTCTAGCATCTGCAAAATCACTTGTGTTTGTATTTAACCAATCACAGTTCACTTCCTTGTTGACTCTTCAACAACTTAGTCTAAAAATCCACATCGTATATACTCCAGGAATTCATCCTCTACAGTAGTATTGCAAATTTGTTTTGGCTGGCCATTATTATTATTGTTGTTGTTATATCCCTTTTTGGTTCTGTTTCCCATAGTACAACTTGACAACTCCCTATAATGTAAGTAAAATGGGTAATTTAATGAAGCAAATAGTGCATTTTAAATACTCTTGAGATATATAAAGCTATACATTAATTTATGAGTAAAACTGCTGTTAGTGCTCTATTCAGTAATAAATTTTAGTTCAGAATATTTCCACATGTATATAATGTATGTTTTGCTGCTGAGAAATTATGACTGGAAGTTGAGAAAGTGCAGGCTGCTAACCATTTTCCCTTCCTTTAAGCACTCTGTGGCACAGCAGGTTGTTGTATCAATGCATTGTACCACAGATTAAATGCGATGTGTACTCTCACTGGTGAGTTTCCAGGTTTAGGTTAAATAGTTGGCAAGGTGCCAAACAAAAATGCACATGTCTACAGTGCCTGAGATACTTGCACAGTACTGTATTTGTCAAAGTGGAGTGGGGAGCAAGTTTGTAAATCTGGTGGGGGGAGAAGATGTTGGGAATGGCGAGGGTGGCACGCTGCAGGAGGGGTGTGTGGGACAAGAGGCAGTGGAGGAGCACCAGAAGTGGTCGGGGGGGTGGCACAGGTGCAGACACATCCAGCACTGAGACACCAGGCAAGATTATTTGATTCCAAACAATTGGTGTTCATTGTTCATTACAGAATGTCTCCATGGTGCTTCCTGTTCCCTCTCCCTTCCCCTTTTCCCAACCATGATTCCTCTCTCTCCCTGCCCCCTTCCCACTCTCAGTCCACAATGGAGACCCATATCAGAATCAGGTTTATCATCACTCATAAAATTACTATAGTACTGTGCAAAAGTCTTGGGCTCTGTCTGTCTCTCCCCTTTTCCACAGTACTGTACATACCTAGCAGCTGTTTACAATACAGCATAAAGGTATTAGAGACTGGCCACTCCCTTTGCCAGAGTATGTCAAAAGGTAATGGAAGTGTTCGAAATAAAAGATTACGCTCAGCAACTTCTGTACGTTGCTGTCTAATTTCCAGCAAATTGAACCTGATATATTTGAACACGAGGTTCGGCAGATGCTGGAAATCCACAGCAACACAGACAAAATGCTGGAGAAACTCAGCAGACCAGGTGGCAGCTGTAGAGAGCATAAGCAGTCAATGTCTTTGGCCCAAACATTGACTGTTTATTCCTGTCCGTAGATGCTGTCTGATGTGCTGAGCTCCTTTAGCATTTTGTGTGTGTTGTTTTTGAACACTTGTCACTGTCTTCTGAAACAAGTGTTCTAGAAACACTCAGCAAGATGGGCAGCATATGTTTCAGCTCTAAAACAATATGGGTTCAGAAACACTGTTTAACCTGGTGACCAGCATTTTCCATTATCATCTAATTTCCAACCTCGGAAGTACTGAGGGTCAGGAATACTGTCACACTCAGATGTGACTGTATTCTTCTTTGCTGTTTCCATAACAGTTTTGTTTTACCAGTCGGGGTGTTAGCCCTGAGCCGAACCCCCGAACCTGGAGGACTGGTGGACCACTCTTAGTCTGTCCTCTACCCTTTGACCTGTTTGGGAGGAGTGACCCTACAAGAGCCAAAGCATAAAAGCCCTGACCCCAGCCAACATGGTTCTCTGGGTCATTGAGGCACGCAAGCTTGCAAACCATGACAAGGATGTGATCCTTTGGAGGTTAAATCTCTTACTAATTCTTAAAGTAGCTAATTAGAATTTTTCCTTTGATTTCTGAAAAAGATAGTTAAAGTTGGGTTGCCCCATTACCACCTTTTGATCACCCTTTAAAATGTGGTATCATTTTATTGAATCTTCAATCTTGATTTTCCCACTAGTCCAAGGCTAGTACCATCAGACCAAAAACCCTTCCTTTCATATTCTAGTTGCATTAAAATAAAGGCCATCCCATTTGTAACCTTGAAAGCCTATTTGATTTACTTTGCAAACAGAACATTCTGTATGGAACAATCTGTGATAGATACTGCAAAGAGAATGTTAAGGGATTCAAAACATTTCAGCAGTTTTCAAAAGGTTGCATAAACAAGAACTGGAACTGGTCAGGCAGCATCTGTGGAGAGAGAAGCATATATGATGTTTTGGCTCACCAACATCTCATCAGAACTACTACACAAGTTGATATGTTTGCTTAGGATTTTTAATTACTGTGCTAAATTTAAGATAGAAAATACAAAGTTATTTTTTAGTCGGGGCATCAAAAGTTACAAGTCAGGAGAATGGGATTGAGGGGGATAATAAATCAGCCACGATGGAATGGCAGAACAGACTCAATGAGCCAGATGGCCTAATTCTCCTCCTTTGTCTTATGGTCTAGAATACATCTTCCATTTGACCAGCAAAGGGTTAACTGTTTCTTTGCTTTGCTTGAGAATCCAGCTTGTGTTTTCATTAGGCTGAAATTCTTGGAAATTCATTTGAGGGGTGACTCCATGAATAGCTTGAAGCAGGAGTGCTTTTGCAGACGTCACTGGTTTAACCTGAATCCGAGACACTGAATGTCAACAGGCAGTCTGAGATAAATTCGTCAGCATATGCTGCTGACCTTTTCTTGAACTGTTGGTTGTTTTGATTTCTTTTCCGCTTGTGACTCATTTCCCTTGTTATGTTGATTGCCACCTTTTATTTCTAGAATGCCATCACTGCTGCCTTTGGACAACGTGTTCCCAGTAGCATTCCCTGTATTTGTTTTCTTAGAACTTGTTGGTTTTATGTAATTAAAGTTGCATGGGGAATGAAAGGTGGTCTATAAAGCTTACATACATGTATTGCTGCCCTATCCTGTAGACACCAGACTGCTCTGAGGTAAAGATCATTTGTTTAACCCAGACAAAATTGAAAGATTTGTGAGGGTTTTATGCAAAGTATAGTCGTATTCCAAATAGGATGTTGTTTACAAGACTGAACCAGCTCTTGACTGCAGCTTGCCAGATTGATGTCACACAGCAGCAGCTCAGGACTTTTTACCTTACTCAAAATACTGGGTTTTTAATTGTTCTGGTATATTGAGCAGCCAGAAATCCTGCTTCATGACCAACTCTTGTGTTTGACTCCAGGCAGTGTCCACCTCCAGTGTCCCCACGTACTGAGTCAGCTCCAATTCCTGTCCCGACGCAGATTAGAAACTACCAGCGGATTGAACAGAACCTGCATGTCATTTCTGGCCACAACACTAATCCCTATGGATCACCCAGGTATGTCGTTTGTTGGTATTCTGTGTAGCTTACAGTGCGGTCCTAAAATGTTTCCACTTCCAAATTTCCTATCGGCAAAAGTTTTTAGGTTACTAGGTTACAATCTAAACTGATAAAGTTTGCAGTGCTCTGTGTTTGTTTCACAGTTGTATGAATGGAACAGAAGCAAAGTCTTAAACTAGATGGATTAAATTCAAGTCAAATGTCAAAAGTAAATGATCAAAGTATTGATATGTCACCAACTACTACCTTGAGATTCATTTTCTTGCAAGCATTTACAGGGAGATTTAAAAGAAATAGAACTCATGAAAAACTATCCATAAAGACTGACAAACAACCAATGTGCAAAAAAAGACAAATTGTACAAATAAAGGAAGTAATGCTGAGAGCATGAGTTGTAAAGGCCTTGAAAGTGAGGCTGTTGTGGTATCACACTCATATCATTGTGATTGACTCCAGCTACATTTGAAGTTAACGACCAGGCTGCAAAGTTTTGTAGCGCTTCCAGAGTCTCGACTACCATCTTGACAAAGTAACTCAAAGTGACCAAAAATTACTTGCCTTTTAAGTATTGGATATCAATAAGCTTGAAAGAGTACAGAGAACATTGACAAGGATGTTGCCAGGTCTGGAGTACCTGGGAAAGATTGAATAGGTTAGGACTTTATTCCCTGGAATGTGGAAGATTAAGGGTCAACTTGGTAGAGGTGTATGAAAATATGAGGGGTCTTGATAGGGTCATTGCAAGTAGGCTTTTTCCACTGAGGTTGGGTGAGACTTGACTTAGTGGTCGTAGGTTAAGGGTGAAATGTTTAATGGCAACTTGGGAAACTTCTTCATTCAAAGGGTGATAAGAATGTGTAAACAAGCTGCCAGCAGAGGTAGTGAAAGCAGGTTCGATTGCTACATTTGAGAAGTTTGGATACATACATGGATGGCAGGTTTATTGATGCCGGTCAATGGGATTAAGCAAAATAATAGCTCAGCACAGACTAGATGGGCCAAAGGGCCTGTTTTGGTGTTGTAGTGTTTTATGATTCTAAACGTGTTGCCTGTTATCTTTCTAATAAATCCACTTCTGAGGAGACAAAGTTTAAGTTGCACTCTATATTTTAAAATATTAGATCTCTAACTGAGGAGGAAATACCTCTTGAATGCGAGGTGGATGGAGTAGGTAGTTGAGAAGAGGAAGTCACACTGAGTTTAGACCTCTATGCCTCCACCAGCAAGGTTCTTGTCCAAACATATCATCAGAACCTCAGTCAGACTGAAAGTAAACCAATTATTTCAGAGTTTATCACCGTGCATCCTGTGGCTTAGATTGTGTCTCTGCTAGTTACTAAAATGCTGAGAAAGATGAAGTCATGGAGCACTAAGCACAGAAACAGGCCATTCGGCCCATCTCACCTGTACTGAACTATTAATCTGCCTGGTCCCCAAACCTGCACCTGGACCATAGCCTGCCATCCACGTACCCGTCCAAATTTCTCTTTAAGTGTTGGAATTGAATTCGCATCCACCACCCCTGCAGGCAGCTCATTCCACACACTCTCACCATGTTGCTAAAATATTGGAAGATATGATGGTGGGCAATTGTTAGCATGTGAGGAATGAGAAAACATCCTTTGCGTTTCCTTTATTTGCCTTGAGGCTGAATAGGCCTCTATGTTGTTGCTTGACTTCGTTTTGTTCAAACTGCAGTATGCAAAGTCAGTAGCAACGTTATTAGGAATTACTCTGTGTCCACTTTATTAGGTACAGGAGTGGTAACCAGTGCGGTCTTCTATTGCTGTAGCCCCTCCACCTTAAGGCTCGACATGCTGTCTGTTAAGAGATGCTCTTCTGCACATCACGGTTGTATTTGAGTTATTGTCGCCTTCCTATCAGCCTGAATCAGTCTGACCATTCTCCTCTGACTTCTCATTAACAAGGCATTTTTAACCACAGAGCAGCTGCTCATGGGATTTTTTTTTGCACCACTCTCTGTAAATTCGAGAGACTGTTGTGTGTGAAAATCCCAGGAGATTAGCGGTTTCTGAGATCGTCAAACCACCCTGCCTGGCACCAACAATTTTCCATGGTCAAAGTCACTTAGATCATATTTCTTCCCCATTCTGAAGTTTGGTCCGGACAACAGCTGAACCTCCTCATCCTGCATTCTTTTATGTATTGAGATGCTGGCACGTGATTGGCTGATTAGACATTTGCATTAACAAGGTGTACAGGTGTAGCTAATAAAGTGGCCACTGACTACATATTTCTCTTGTTTTATATAATCTAACAATTTTCCAGTCTCATTTATGATTTTTAAAGTTGCTACAAGAACTGGCCTGCTCATGATGACAAAGCCAAAGGAAAACATTGGCAGAGATATAGTTGTTTAACAGGTCTTTCAGCCTTCTTGACATTGGAATTCGTGGGTCTATTGCCTGGAGGTTCAGAATAAAGGTGGAAATGATCGTTTTATTTCAACATAGGCATACCTGTTTGAGCCATTGTTAGTAAAAATCTGTTAAACTATAGATCATAAAGACAGAAACAATCTTAGTTGTGGAAGTTATGTGTTGTGCTGCTGGGTCGGCTTTTACTGAAAACCCATGCTATAACCAGTTGTCAATCCATGGAAAGGTGTGATTATAAATAGGACAAATTATCCATTAGCTGGTAATTTACGTAGAAGATAATTATACATAAGTCAGGAAGTCTTTTATAACTGAGAGATAAATATAGGATGCCCATAAACACGTGACATTCTGCAGATGCTGGAATTCCAGAGCAATAAGCACAAAATGCTGGAGGAGCACAACGAGTCAGGCAGCGTCTGTGGAGGGGAATAAGCAGTCAATCTTTCGGGCTGAGACCCTTCATCAGGACTGGAGAGGAAGGGGGAAGAAGCCAGAATAGGGGGAGGGGGGAGGAGTACAAGCTGGCCAGGTGATGGGTGAGACCAGGTGAGCGGGAAGGTGGGTGGCTGGGGGAGAGGAGGATGAAGTGAGAAGTTGGGAGCTGATTGTGGAAGAGCTAAAGGGCTGAAGAAGGAGTCAGATGATGGAATAAGTGAATAAGAGTAAGATGATGGAGTAAGAGGCCCTTAATATCATAAAGGAGCTAGACTTCAGAGCAGCTGAGATTTGGTTATTAGAAATGAACCAAGAGAAAATGAATTCTAGTGATCTGGTAAATCGATGTTCTCCTCATCCCTGAGAATATTCAATTTGTGGGTCTTTGCTCATTACTTTTGTACAGTATACAGCAGTGGAGTTCAGTGCTTCCAAGCAGTAATACAGGAATTAAAACAAGATTCTATCCCTCTATTTTTGCCCATTGCTTTTGTAAACTAGACGTCCATAAGACTACACTAAGGTAATGTATTTGAGGAGTCAGACTTGGAACTATAGAACCATGAGAAAATCTACAGATGCTCGAAATTCCCATTCCAGCATCAGTCCATGGCCTTCTCTACTGTCATGTTGAGGCCACACTCAGCTTGGAGGAGCAACACCTTGTATTCCGTCTGGGTAGCCTGATAGCATGAACATAGATTATTCTAACTTCTGGTAATTGCCATTTACCTTTCCCCATTCCTGTTTTCCCCTTCTCACTGTATCTCCTTACCAGCCTATCACTTCCACCTAGTGCTCCTCCCACTTCCCTTTCTTCTATGGTCTTCTGTCTTCTCCTATCAGATTCCCCCTCTCCACCCCTTTATCTCTTTCTCCAATCAACTCCCCAGCTCTTTACTTCACCCCGTCCTCCTCTCCTGGTTTCACCTATCACCTACCACCTGTACTTCTTGCCTTCCAATCTCATTTTTTTTCCCAAACTATAGAAGGGTCTGGGCCCGAAATGTTTACCGTAGATGCTGCCTGGCCTGCTGAGTTCCGCCAGCATTTAGTTGGAGCTGTATAAATAATTGTTCATTTTCAGAAACAGGCTGAATAAAATGATAGTACCATTGAGAGTTTCACTGATTATCAATAGCTTATCCAGGACTCTAATGCTTTGAACTTAACTAGTTATGCCCTACTAACCGATCTTCTTGGTGCTTGTTAACTTGATTGGCTTTCTGTCCAGCAGTCCTTCACTGTTAAAATTCAGATCCACTTTCAGCTGTCTCCATGGCCTCACTCGCTCTTATATTTTGTGTTGGGATTTTAGCAAGACTGCCACCGCACGTGCTGAGTTCTTCCAGCAGCTCATTTTTTTTTAGACCATAGGACATAGGAGCAGAATTAAGTCATTTGACCCGTCAGGTCTCTTCCGGCATTTCATTTTGGTTGATGTATTATCTTGCTCAACCCCATTCTCTTTCCTTCTCCCAGTAACCTTTGACAGTCTTACTAATCAATATCCTAACAATCTCCATTTTAAATATACCGAATGACCTGGCCTCAGCAGCCATCTGTGGCAGTGAATTCAATAGGTTCAACCACCTTCTGGCTAAAAAACATTCTCCTAATCTCTGTTCTGAAGGAATGTCCTTCTATTCTGAGGCTGTGCCCTCTGGTCCTAGACTCTCCCACTATTGGAGACATCCTCTCCATGTCCACTCTATCAAGGCCTTTCAATCTTTGACAGGTTTCAATGAGATCTCTTCTCCCCCACCCCCATTCTTCCAAACTCCAGCAAGTACAGGCCCAAAGCCATTTAACAGTCCTCATACATTAACCCTTTCATTGCCCAAATAATTCTGGTAAACCTCGTCTGGACCATCTCCAATGCCAGCACGTCATGTCATAGATCAAAGGTCGAAAACTGCTCTTGGGAGTGCAACATGTACATTTACTGAGCTCCTGTGATTTGTGAGTGCAGACACTGATAGGGGAAGGAATGAGGGAGTTCAAAAGTTCCCAACACCTCAGTTAGATGGATTTATTGGATTTTGCTCCAGATTCCAGCTTCTGCAGTGTCCTGTCTCACCACAATGCAAATGTCTGTTGTGATTCATTGTTTTCCTTTTGAACCTTTCAGGTCTGGAATGGTAAAGAGATCTAATACAAGCCCAATGGGTTTCATGAAGCTTACAGGAGGGTCACCAGCTGCAGCTGATGCACCACAAAACCCAGGCCGCAGACTCTCCACTGGATCCTCCAGGCCATATTCCCCTTCACCTTTAGGTGTGTCAATGGAATACTTTCAATTGTATTATATTTTGTCTGTTCTGTTGCAAGCTGCAGGAAGTCAGTACTCGTCCATTTTTAGCCTACTCGGGTACAGATCTGTCGAGAACATTGTATAAAGACAATGCCTATCCTCAAACATGTTGTCTTTGACCCACATCCATTCTGACTCTGCTTGATCAGTCTGTACCTGCCCACTTCTTTGTTCTTCTATGCATGTAACAGCCCTGTTACATATTGCGTGGAGTAGCAGGATTAAAAGTTTTTACTGAATCTTGTTGGCAGTGGTGCACACTAGGCAACTCAGTGTGGGAGCTATGAGCCAAGCCCACTGAGATGAAAAACAAGCGCACCCAAAAGAGAGTGCCTCCCGCAAATAGGAGGCCCAGTCGACTCACCACGCAATTTATTGGTTATGTGTACACTCGCCACGATCTCGCAGTCGATCTGATACTGTGCAGGTCCTTTATTAATTTAAGGTTCCATGCATGTAGAATCTAGATTTCCTTTCTTCTGTAATCAAATGATGTAATGACATTTGTAATTTTCCAATCCCAAGAGGAAAATTCCTGATCCTTTAGAGCTTTGGACATTATACCTAATTCATCCACTATTTCATTCATTTTAGTACCATGGAATAGAAAGTGACAGGCAGAGATTTAGTTATTTTAATTCCCATTCTGTCTTTGTATAGTCTTTGCGATGCTTTTCCAAATGATTTATTTTGGTTCCCTTGGTTTTAGTAATCTGTTACTTCCTTCACTGTGAAATCTCATTGAAAGTGCTAATTTAATGAGCATGCTTTTTTTTTCTTTTGTGGTTTTGCACCAACATTTGGTGTGGATCTGTAGTTACCACGTACACTTGTATATAAAAATATTGCTGTTAGTTTTGAAAAGTTTTCAAGACAGTCAGAAATGCATATATGAAACTGCATCAATTTAAAATGATGGAAATTTGCCTTATTAATCGTTCCGTTTCTGCAGTTGGCACGATTCCTGAGCAGCTTAGCCACTGCTGCTGTGGTCTGCCCCCAGGACATGACTCACGATCCAGAACACCATCAGGTGAGCACTATAAAAAGTAGAAGTCAAGTTCCTTCATGCCAGTTGCTTTATGAAATGTGACTAAGTATCAACTATATTGGGGCAAGTATCTGTTCAGATGATCATAGGATCAAGGTGACAAGGCTTATCCATAATCACAAGACCAAAAGACATTTGAGCAGAATTAGGCCATTTGACCCATCGACTCTGCTTGCCATTCAATCATGGCTGATTCTTTTTTTTCCTCCCCTCGTCAGCCCCACTCCCCAACCTTTGATTCCCCATAACCTTTGATATCGTGTCCAATTAAGAACGTATCAAGCTCTACCTTAATTTCACCCAACGACCTGGCCTCCACAGCTACCACAGATTCACTACCACTTCTGTTCTAAATGGATGCCCCTCTATCCTGAGGCTATTCTGTCTTGTCCTAGACTCACCCACCATGGAAAACATCCTTTCTACTTCTACTCTGTCTAGGCCTTTCAATGAGATTCTCCTCCCTCCCTCCCCTCCCCCCCCCCCACCCGATCCTTCTAAATTCCGGTGAGTACAGACCCAGGGCTGTCAAATGTTCCTCGCATGATAACCCTTTCATTCCCAGAATCATCCTTGTGAACTCCTCTGAATCCTCCCCAATGCCATTACATCCTTACTTGGAAGAGGAGCCTAAAACTGTTCACAATACTCAACATGAGGCCTCAACAGTGCCTTATAAAGCCTCACATCCTGCTCTTGTGTTCTAGACCTCTTCAGATGAATGCTGACATTGCATTTTCTCCCTCACTACCGATTCTACCTGCAAGTTAACCTTTAGGGTATTCTGCACAAGGACTCCCAAGTCCCTTTGCATCTCAGATTTCTGGATTTTCTCCCCGATTAGAAAATAGTCTGCACGTTTATTTCTACTACCAAAGTACATGTCAATGTATTTTCCAACATTTTATTTCATTTGCCATTTTTTTGCCAATTCTCCTAATCAGTCTAAATCCTTCTACAGCCCATCTGTTTCCTCAATACTATCTGCCCCTCCTCCAACCTTCACATCATCTGCAAACTTGGCAACAAAGCCATCCATTCCATCATCTAAATCAATGATATACAGCATAAAAAGAAGCGGTCCGAACACCAACCCCTGTGGAACACCGTTGGTCACTGGCAGCCAACCAGAAAAGGATCCTTTTATTCCCACTCGCTGCCTCCTGCGAATCAGCCAATACTCTAACCATGCCAGTAACTTTCCTGTAATAGGCTAGACTAGAAGTGGAACATTTAGATGATCTAATGAGGATTAAAACATTATTAATTATTTAATGCTAAATAAATCTGTGTATAGATGACGTATTTGTAATAAAGATAGATGAGAAAAGGTTTATGAAAAGTGAAAGATTTTCTTTGCTGTTTCATTATACCTTTCAATTAATAAATAAAAGCAAGAGTATGTAATTTTTTTTTCATTCTAACTATTCATAGTATGCATATTACAAGAATAAACATTTAAAGTGCCGCGCAGTTTTCAGGCCATGTAGAAATTATCTGCTCAGTGCAATGGTTAGTCTCCGCAGCTGTGGGGGGGGGAAACAAAGTAGAGGGAATGTTGGTTAAACAGTTTAGAGGACACCACTTTGTGTTTTTAGTTCCGTTGAAATTGTGCACATTTAAGCCAGTTTGGTCCTTGTATATTTAAGAATAAAACTACTTGTAGTTATCATTACAGTTCATACCTGATGGCAGCCTTTTACCGGTGTGAGTGCTGAATGAGAATGTTTCATTAAGATTATACTAAAGAATTATTTCTTTCCTACAAGTTATTTTATGAATAACTTGTGAAGTTATTGCTGTCTGTTTGAAGTAAGCTAGTTCAGGATCAAATGAATTTACAAATACGGTACCGTTTGCATCAAAACATTGTATACTTTTTATAGATGAATTGCATTTCAAGTGTTTTTGCTGACATTTTGATATTAGTTGAGGAGGTGCTAATTAGAGGATTTTATAAATTGTGCAACTTATAATGTACTTTGTGTTTGCAAGTGTGCTTTTTAGAAGCTTCTGGAGTTCGGACTACGTAGATATAAAAATATGAAGATCTCCCAAACGAATGTTCAAAGTTCTAACCAATATGTATAATTCTAAAAATATTCTCTATCTGCCCGAACTAAACATGATGTTCTTCTGCTGTATCTGGAATATATAATTAACCTTCTAATATCTCCCACTTCTATTTATTACTTTTGCTTGTGCTATTATCCATCATTTGCTGTGAATTTGTTTTTGGAGATAAATTCTGTGAAAGAATTTAAGAACCTGCTTGGTTATAATTTGATATTTAAAAATCAGCTTTTTAATTGATAATTCTCAGGAATGTAGTTAAATAATGTGGTCTACAGTAAGTTAAGTACATTGATAACCAAGTAGATTTGGTTTAAGGAATGAATTTAGGGCATTGTCACTGAATCAGAATCAGGTTTATTGTCACTGACATATGTCACGAAATTTGTTATTTTGCAACAGAAGTACAATGTGATACATTAAAGGAAGCTATAAGTTACAGTAGGAAATATACAACTATGTTTTCACTGTGATACAATATCACTGGAGATTTATTTTGTTGATTTTGTGAGACTTAAACTCGAATACTGTTTCCAGGTTCACCATCCCCTCAATCACACTTAATGGGTGCAAGACTCCAAAGTGCCCCGACTCTTACTGACATCTACCAGAGCAAACAGAAACTCCGTAAGCAGCACTCAGAGCCGTTATATCCTCCATCAGCGGGCTATGGATGTAGCCATTCTCCACAACCTGGTAGACCTGTTAGCCTGGGTACTTCTCCTACGAAACATATGGGAACATCTCCACGAACGTCTGACTGGCTACATAAAACTCCCTTGCCCACTATCATTGGGTCACCAACAAAGGTGCGTAAATGTATTTGGTTATATTAGTCGCTTCCATAGAATGAAATTTATATTCAAATTTGCTTTGGAGGTTGGGATAGGTGTTCCAATACCTTTCAGATGAATTTCAGTTTAACATGTGTGTGCTGTCATAGACTACTGCTCCACTCAAGCTACCTAAAACTCAAGCATCTTCCAATTTACTTGCCTTGGCTGCACAGCAAGAATTAACTGAGAGTCCAGCAGTACAGTCCAAAGCCATGCTGGAGGCTAGAGAGTTCTGCATCTACCATCCACAAGCGAGTGCTAAACGAACAGCCTCTGAGAACAAAACTACTTTTGGCAGGTATCCTTCTCCTTATTGTCTGGTGTCTGCGCGATCTACAGTAGCCCATGTCTAGTATTATGAGCAAACAATATATATTTTTTCTGGGCAAGACAGACAAGTGCCCCCAGGGTTGGTGCCGATCTCGTAATGTCTGCTGATGTGGAATAGAGGGAGTACGTAGTCTGAGCTATAATTGACTTGGGTTTTCCTAATTCTGATAAATTTACTTTGTACCCAGCTACTGACTGTCCTTAGTGGTGGTGTTCTGGTTATGTTCTGTCCAACAATACTGAAACAAGGTCATTTGGTCACATATCTCTTTGCTGTTTGTGGGCCAGCCGTGTTTAAATTATTTGGTGTGTTTCTTGTTTCTTTATAACAGTGACCTCATCTAATTGGCTGTAAATAACTTTGTCTTGAAGTTATCAATTTCTTGATGTAAAGCCAAGCTAAAAATCCGCCCCCGCCCCAAGTAACCCTAATATGTTGGCATATTTTAGTTCACTGTTCAGCCATAAGTAAATTACTCAAAACCTGATAAAATAATGTTAAGCCAACACATTCCTGAAGAAGGGTCTCGGCCCTAAGCTCGACGGTTTGTTCCTTTCCATAGATGCTGCCTAGCCTGCTGGTATCCTCCAGCGTTTTGTGTGTGTGTGTTGCTTTGGATCTCCATCTGATAAAATATGTTTTGAACCTTTTTGTAGATCTGTAAGTACTGGAAAATTATCTGATCAAGCAACAAAGGCCACATTTGGAGGACAGACCTATCAAGGAAGTACTGACAGTCTGAATACTGAGCGTCCAATGGATATAGGTAAAGAAAATTTCTCATCACAATATTATGATAATATCTCTTCAATTCTCCCCTCCTTTCAGATATGACTATTTTGTGTTTCATCTTTTATATCTGCTCTGGGGGCAACAAATATTTACAAGTTCCTTCCTGTCCTCTTGTTTAAGGTCACTGATATTTGTAATCTGACTTTCTCCATCAATAGAACAGTGAGGTGACCTTTTCCATATTCATTCTGCAGCAACTGCTGCAAACCTCTGGTTTGCTTTCCTTCAAATGTATCACGTACACCAAAACATCTAGTGAAATGCCGGCATTCGCGTAAGCAACCAGCACGCCCAAGGATACGCTGGGAGGTAGCCCGCAAGTGTCGCCACACTTTCTGGCGCGCCAACACAGCAGGCCCACAAAGTTCAGCAGAGCAATACAGGTAGCAGCAGCAAATACAACGCACGCACGCGCACACACCAGCACAGTTCAGGTTCGATTCCGATGCTGTCTGTAAGAAGTCTGTACGTCCTTCTCATGAGCGCATAGGTCTCATGAGTGCTCCACTTTCCTCCCACATTCCAAAGATGTACCAGTTAGTAGGCTAATTGGACATTGTAAATTGTCCTGTGATTAGACTAGGGTTAAATAGGTGGGTTGCTGAGTGATGTGACTCGTTGGGCCAGAAGGGCCTGAACTGCGGTACATCTCTAAATAAAATGCCTGAGGAGCTCAGCAAGTCGAGCAGCACCTATGGAGAGAATAAACCATCTATGTTTCAGGCCCAGACCCTTCATCAGGACTGTTCTGCCCATGACACTGATTTACTGTTTTTCTCCATAGACGCTGCCAGATCTGCTGAGTTCCTCCAGCATTTTGTGTGGGTTATTCTGGATTTCTAACATCTGCAGAATCTCTTGTGTTTTTTTAACAACAATTTCTTTCTGTGAGTTTTGCAAAGACAGTCTTTGAAACACTGTTTGGTGCATAGGTGATAGGTAGGTAAGGAGGCTGTAGAACACTGGTATGCCGTTGTAGTAAACACAAGAGATTCTGAAGATGCTAGAAATCCAAGGCAACACACACAACGCTGGAAGAACTCAGCAGGTCAAACAGCATCTATGGGATGGAATAAGCAGTTGTTTTGGGTTGAGTCCATAAGACATCGGAGCAGAATTAGGCCATTCAGCCCATCGAGTCTGCTCCGCCATTCCATCATGGCTGATCCCGGACTCCACTCAACCCCATACATCTGCCTTCTCGCCATATCCTTTGATGACTTGACCAATCAGGATATTATCAACTTCCGCCATAAATACACCCACGGACTTGGCCTCCACTGCAGTCTGTGGCAGAGCATTCCACAGATTCACTACTCTATCTAAAAAAAATTCCTCCTTACCTCTGTTCGAGAAGGTCGCCACTGAGTCTTGAGGCTGTTCCCTCTAGTTCTGGATACTTCCACCACAGGAAACATCCTCTACACATCCACCCTATCCAGTCCTTTAAACTTTCGGTAGGTAATGAAGGGTCTTGGCTGAAACGTTGACTGTTAATTCTTTCTAATAGGTACTGCCTGACCTTCTGAGTTCTTCCAGCAATTTCTTTTTGGTCTGCTGCGGTACTTTGGAACAGGCTGTCTTCCAGCTTCCTGTGAAGTGCTAAGCTGGGTCAGAAATATAGTTTTAGGGTTAACCCTGGAGCAGAAAGGAAGGAAGGTCAGCTGGCCACGCTGCTGCTGGTGTTGGACCAGGCACACAAAGTGATGGCAGCTTTAGACTTGCAGTGTATTATTTAGCATCCACTGTTAAACCACCTGAATGAACTTCCACTGTCCAGCATTGCACATGCCATCAGGAATGACTAAATGAGAAAAGAGTGGGGAGGGGGGGGGGGGCTGGGGCTGAAGCCTGCTAGGACTTACCTGGCCTGAGTTCAGTGCATCACCTGCACTGGAGGGAGGTGCTGAAGTGAATGAAGAAATAGGGCGGGGAGAGGAATTCCAGTGGAAAAACTAGAATGGATAGTTTAAACTTGTTCTGTTACAGATATCTGAATTAATCTACTTCGGGTCTTTCCTACACCCAGTCCAAATGAATGGACAGTCTGAAGCCACAAAACCTTGATAGAGTGCATAATTGCACCTGAAAGGTCTTTTTTCAGCAATGGTGATGCCCCCTCTCTCTCTCTCTGACGGACTGGCATCAAAAATTCATCATGTTAGAATAATTTGAAATGTACTTGGAGCACACATAAGCCCAATCAGTATAGATTCTAATTATGTGCAGAGTGGTAATAGTGCACAGAGTTCAACTGAGGCAAGTCTGTGCCTTTTGTGATTTGCACACCTCAAATTCTCTATTTTCCAGTAATTTCACACCTGCCCCCTTCCCTCTTTTTCCATTCCCCATTCCGACTCCTCTCTTACCCCTTCTCTCCTCACCTGCTTATCGCCTCTCTCTGGTGCCCCTCCTCCTCCGCTCTCTCCCATGGATCAGATTACTACTTAAATAAGAGAGAATCTACAGATGCAGAAAATCAGAGCAACACACGTAAAATGCTAGAGGAACTCAGCAGGCCAAGCAGCATCTATGGAAGAAAAGTACAGTCGACATTTTGAGCTGAGACCCTTCAGCAGATGACTCCATCTTTTTTTTTCTCCAGTCCTACTGAGGGGTCTCAGCCCAAAATGTCGACTATACTTTTTTTCCATAGATGCTGCCCGGCCTGCTGAGCTCCTCCAGCATTTTGTGTGTGTTACTTCTTAACCTCTTTACCTCTTCCACTGTCACCTCCCAGCTTCTCACTTGACTCCTCCCTCCCTCTCGCTCCCCCATCTTCTAACTCCTGGCTTCTTCCACCATCTTTTCCAGTCCTGATGAGAAGTCTTGGCCCAAAACATTGAGTGTTTATTCTTCTTCACAGATGCTACCTTACTTGCTGAGTTCCTCCAGCATTTAGTTAAAATGTTAAAATTGTACAAGGCATTGGTAAGGCCAAATTTGGAATACTGTGTACAGTTCTGGTCACTGAATTATAGGAAAGATATCAATAAATTAGAGAGAGTGCAGAGACGATTTACAAGGATGTTACCTGGGTTTCAGCACTTAAGTTACAGAGAAAGGTTGAACAAGTTAGGTCTCTATTCATTGGAGCGTAGAAGGTTGAGGGGGGATTTGATCGAGGTATTTAAAATGTTGAGAGGGATAGATAGAGTTGACGTGAATAGGCTGTTTCCATTGAGAGTAGGGGAGATTCAAACGAGAGGACATGATTTGAGAGTTAGGGGGCAAAAGTTTAAGGGAAACACGAGGGGGTATTTCTTTACTCAGAGTGATAGCTGTGTGGAATGAGCTTCCTGTAGAAGTAGTAGAGGCCAGTTCAGTTGTGTCATTTAAGGTAAAATTGGATAGGTATATGGACAGGAAAGGAGTGGAGGGTTATGGGCTGAGTACGGGTAGGTGGGACTAGGTGAGATTAAGAGTTCGGCACGGACTAGGAGGGCCGGAATGGCCTGTTTCCGTGCTGTGATTGTTATATGGTTAGTGTATGTTGCAATCTTTATTCCTGTTTGTGTGATTTATTTTTGTTACTGCCCAGCTCCAGCAGGTGCTTCCGGTTTGGCAATGGGTTCCCCTGCCACAGTGATAGGAGTGAGCCCAAGGACTGTGGTGTTCACTGTCGGCTCACCACCAAGCAGTGTCACCCCTCCCCATAGCAGTCACATGGTCACCAGAGCAAGGACCATGTCAGGTAAGCCTTGGTTGCTGTCAAGAATAACATTGGCATTAATTTAATTTTATTTATTATTTATTTGCATGGGTGTGTATTTAGAGATGCAACACGGAAAAGCCTTTCCAGCCCAATGAGCTGTACTGCCCAACAACCCACCTATTTAACACTGGCCTAATCACTTTACAATTTGCAATGACCAATTAACCTACTAACCGATATGTCTTTGGACTGAGAGAGGAAACTGGAGCTCCTTGAGGAAACCCACACATTGACAGGGAGCATGTCCTTATAAACAGCACTGGAAGCAGACTGTGAACTCTGACACACTGAAATGTAATAGCCTAGGGCTAACGGCTAAGCTACTGTGGCACGCAATTCGCCCTTCATCCTTTCAGAACGTGCCAACTGGTATGGGGAAGAGAGCTGACATTATTCCAAGTAAACCAGTCAGCCTTTATTTTGCAGTAATATTACAGGAAGAATATCATTTGTAAATGGCCTTGATTTTTCTCATACATTGTAAAATTAGCTTTATTTGTCACATATACATTGGAACATAGAGTGAAATGTTTTTTGTATCAGATCAAATTAATGAGGTTTGTACAGGGCAGCCCACAACTGTCACCACGCTTCCAGCCTCAACATAGCATGCCCACAACTCACTAGCACTACCTTGTCCTTTTTGGGAATGTGGGAGGAAACTGGAGCACCCAGAGGAAACCCACGGTCACAGGGAGAATGTACAAACTCCTTACAGACAGCGGCGGAAATTGAACCCCGATCTTACAGCTGACACTGTAAAGCGATTGCACTAGCCAGTACACTGCCATACCGCCCCTAGAATGAGTGCTAAGAAGATTAGATCTGTTTGCCATTTTCTTTATTTCTGTTTTCAGGGAATTGTGTGATTTGAAATAATGCTAATTTAGCTCTAGTTTATAACTGTATTCCACCTCCATTAAAATATACTGTAGCGATGTGCTACACACAGCGCTGAAATAATGACACGCAGTCGGTAAGTCGTTTCGAGACTAGTTTATTCAAACTTCGCGGTGCTGGCATTTAAATCCCTAGTGCCCACCCTCTCCGGGCGGAAATGACGTCAGAGGTGCATTACCAAAGTCTTCCCCCCCGTGCGCTGGCTATTTGTGAGCCGGTTCGCCTGCGCAGAAAGTGGGTCGCCACATAACCCCCCCCCCCCCCCCCCCAGAACCGGCGATACAACCCCCAATGTCCACAGTCTGGATCAGCCTCTGTTTGGGAGGTCTGCCTCTGTGCCGCGGTGCCTGAACTTCGACCGACTGCGCCAAGTCCACATGGGCTGGTTTGAGTCGGTCCACCATGCAAACCTTCTCTCTCCCCCCAATGTCCAGAACGTATGTGGACCCGTTGTTGTTGATCACCCTGAACAGCCCCTCGTACGGCCGCTGTAGCGGTGCCCGGTGTCCGCCCCTTCGTACAAACACAAACTTACAGTTCTGTAGGTCTTTGGGTACATGGGTCGGGGTCCGTCCGTGCTGTGAAGTTGGTACGGGGGCCAGGTTGCCGAGCCTTTTGTGTAGCCTGTCCAGGACTGCTGCGGGTTCTTCCTCTTGCCCCCTTGGGGCTGATATGAACTCTCCCGGGATGGCCAGGGGCGTGCCGTATACCAACTCGGCCGACAAGGCGTGCAGATCCTCTTTGGGCGCTGTACGAATTCCAAGCAGGACCCAGGGAAGCTCATCCACCCAGTTAGGTCCCCTCAGGCGGGCCATGAGAGCGGACTTCAAGTGACAGTGGAAGCGTTCCACCAGTCCGTTCGACTGCGGGTGGTAGGCAGTTGTGTGGCGCAGCTGCGTTCCCAACAGGCTGGAGGTGAACTGGGCGTCTCTGTTGGAGGTAATGTGGGCCGGTACCCCGAAGCGTGCTACCCAGGTTGCGATCAGTGCTCGGGCGCAGGAATCGGCAGATGTGTCAGTGAGCGGGACTGCCTCTGGCCACCTCGTGAACCGGTCTACCATCATTAGGAGATACCGCGCTCCTCGGGACACTGGTAGGGGGCCCACGATATCCACATGAATGTGGTCGAACCTCCGGTGGGTGGGTTCGAACTGCTGTGGCGGGGCTTTAGTGTGCCGCTGCACCTTGGCTGTTTGGCACTGCGTGCACGTTCTGGCCCATTCACTGACCTGCTTGCAAAGTCTGTGCCACGCGAACTTGCTGGAGACCAGCCAGACGGTTGTCCTGATAGATGGGTGCGCCAAACCGTGTATGGAGTCGAAAACTCGCCGCCTCCAGGCTGCCAGGACGATGGGGCGAGGTTGGCCAGTAGTCACGTCTCACAGGAGGGTCCTCTCACCTGGGCCTACGAGAAAGTCCTGCAGCTGCAAACCCGAGACTGCGGTCCTGTAGCTGGGCATCTCGTCGTCTGCCTGCTGCGCCTCCGCCAGTGCTGCATAGTCCACCCCCAGGGACAGGGCCTGGACAGCTGGTCTGGAGAGTGCGTCCGCCACGACATTGTCCTTTCCTGAGACATGCTGGATGTCCGTCGTGTACTCGGAGATGTAGGACAGATGTCACTGCTTGTAGGGATCGGACACCTTCCTGAACGCGAAGGTCAATGGTTTGTGGTCTCTGAACACGGTGAACGGCCTGCCTTCTAAGAAGTACCTGAAATGCCGGATTGCCAGATACAGTGCCAACAGCTCCTGGTCAAAAGCACTGTACTTGAGTTCGGGTGGTCGTAGGTGCTTGCTGAAGAACGCCAGGGGTTGCCAGCGCCCCTTGATGAGCTGCTCCAGCACCCCACCGACTGCTGTGTCAGATGCGTCCACCGTGAGGGCGGTCAGAACATCCGTTCTGGGGTGCACCAGCATCGCGGCATCTGCCAAGGCTTCCTTGGCTTTAACGAAAGCGGCTGCGGCCTCCTCGTCCCAAGTAATGTCCTTGCCTTTACCCGACATCAGGGTGTGCAAAGGGCGCATGATACGGGCTGCTGAGGGGAGGAAACGGTGGTAGAAGTTCACCATACCAACGAACTCCTGCAGGCCTTTGACCGTGTTGGGCCGGGCAAAGTGGTGGATTGCATCTACCTTGGCGGGCAGAAGTGTTGCCCCGTCTTTGATAATCCTGTGGCCCAGGAAGTCGATGGTATCGAGACCGAACTGGTATTTGGCCGGGTTGATCGTGAAGCCGAAATCACTCAGGCGGGAGTAGAGCTGGCGAAGGTGGGACAGATGCTGCTGGCTATAAGGATGTCGTCCAAGTAGATGAACGCAAAGTCCAGGTTGCGGCCCACCACGTCCATTAGCCGCTGGAACGTCTGTGTGGCATTCTTCAGGCCGAACGGGGTGATGAGTGCTGTTTTGGGGATGTCTTCAGGGTGCACCGGATTTGATGGTATCCCCGGACGAGGTCTACTTTGGAAAAGATTCTTGCCCCATGCAGGTTAGCTGCAAAGTCCTGTATCTGCGGCACGGGGTAGTGGTCTGGAGTGGTAGCCTCGTTCAGTCTGCAGTAGTCGCCGCATGGTCTCCAACCCCTGGCTGCTTTGGGCACCATGTGAAGGGGGGAGGCCCAAGGGCTGTTGGACCTCCGTACGATCCCCAATTCCTCCATCCTCTTGAACTTCTCCTTCGCCAGGCGGAGCTTTTCTGGGGGGAGCCTTCGTGCGCTGGCATGGAGGGGTGGTCCCTGGGTCGGAATGTGGTGCTGTACCCCGTGTCTGGGCATGGCTGCCATGAACTGCGGTGCTAGAATCGATGGAAAGTCCGCCAGGATTCTGGTGAATTTGTTGTCCGACAGTGTGATGGAGTCCAGGTGTGGGGCCGGCAACTTGGCTTCACCCAGGGACAACATCTGGAAAGTCTCGGCATGTACCAGTCTTTTCCCGCCCCAGGAGTGGTTGGGCCACCGTGGCCAGTTTGAAGTCCCACGTGAACCGGCTGGCGCCGAACTGCAGCTGCACTATGCGGGTGCCGTAGATCCGTATCGTGCTGCTGTTTGCCACCCTCAGGGTGGGTCCTGGCTTCCTGTTGCAGGTGTCGTACCCCGTCGGGGGCAAGACGCTGATCTCCGCTCTGGTGTCAACCAAGAAGCAGTGTGTTGACTGTTTGTCCCAGATGTACAAGAGGCTGTCCTGGTGGCCAGCCGCCATAGTCATTAGCGGCAGCTGGCCCTGGCCATGGCAGGGCGGGCGACAACGGCGGGCTTTTGTGCCCCATCGCTGGTGGTAGAAACACCACTGTTCACTGGCCTCCTCACTCCTGCCTCTGTGTTGTGTGCGCCCCCTGCCAGGCCTGGTCTGATCTGCTGTTGGGCGCGTGGCCTGGTAATCTGACCGACGGACGCCACGCTCTCCCTCTTGGCTTTCCACAGCACGTCTGCCCTGGCCGCCACCTTCTGGGGGTCGCTGAAATCTGCATCGGCCAGCAGCAGATGTATGTCCTCGGTCAGTCACTCTAGGAACGCTTGCTCGAACATGAGGCAGGGCTTGTGTCCGTCAGCCAGGGCCAGCATCTCGTTCATCAATGCTGACGGCAGTCTGTCTCCCAAACCATCCAGGTGAAGCAAGCAGGCACCCCGCTCACGCCGTGAGAGGCCAAAGGTCCCAATGAGCAGCGCTTTGAATACTTCATATTTGCCTTCTTCCGGGGGCGACTGTATGAAATCCGCAACCTGGGCGGCTGTCTCCTGGTCAAGGGCGCTCACCACGTTGTAGTAACGCGTGGAATCAGAGGATATCTGCCGAATCTGGAACTGGGCTTCTGCTTGGCTAAACCACACACGTGGTCGCAGCGTCCAGAAAGTCGGCAGTTTTAGCGAAACTGCGTGAACAGATGAAGAGTCGGTCATCTTTGGTCCAAATCCCATTTGGACCGTTGGGGTCACCAATGTAGCGATGTGCTACACACAGCGCTGAAATAATGACACGTAGTCGGTAAGTCGTTTTGAGACTAGTTTATTCAAACTTCGTGGTGCTGGCATTTAAATCCCTAGCACCCGCCCTGTCCGGGCAGAAATGACATCAGAGGTGCATTAACAAAGTCTCCCCCCACGCGCTGGCTAGTTGTGAGCCGGTTTGCCTGCGCAGAAAGTGGGTTGCCACAATACCTTATTTTATTTTGTTCCTTTTTTTTTGTCCTCGGTTTCTTACAGTTGGCTCGGGAAGCCCGCTGGGATCTCTCTGCTCTAACAGTGGGCGAATTTACATGGGTTCCCCGCCCGGTGGTTCAATGGGCACCTCCCCTCCCGGAGCAGAGGCTCCCTCAAGTTTGAAGTACATGACGTTTGGAACCTCGCCTCCCAGTTTGGAAGGATTTATCACATTTGAAGCTCCTGAACTTCCAGAAGAGACTTTAATGGAGGTGAGCTCATTTTAGTGGTTCATTGGTTAAGAGATTGAGTTCAAGAGCTGCGAAGAAATGTTGCAGCTCTGTAAAACCCTGGCAGACCACATTTGGAATATTGTGTTAGTTCCAGTCACCTCTTTATAGGAAAGATGTGGAAGTTTTAGGGTGCAGAGCAAGTTTACAAGGATGCTGCCTGGATTAGAGAGCATGTCTTATGAGTAAAGTTTGAGCAAGCTAGGTACTTTTGGAATGAAGGAGAGTGAAAGGAGACTTGATACAAGATGATAAAAGCCATACATTGCGTGGACAGCCAATGATTTCTTTACCAGGGCAGGAATAGCTAATACGAGGGGGCATAATTTTAAGGTATTGGAGGAAAATGTAGGGGAGTTGGGTTAGAGGCAGATTCATCAGGGACATTTAAGAAGCCCTTAGATAGACACATGAATGTTAGAAAATGGAAGACCGTGTAGGAGGGAAAGAGGAAGCTGGCACAACTTTGTGGACTGAAGGGCCTGTACTGTTCTGTATGTTCTTTGAATTTAAAAAACCATGATGATTGAACCATTCTATTAATCCATAACGTGAGTGAGAGCTGCCAACTTCCAAATTTGTTCCGTTTTAAGTGTTGTAACAGAGCAAAGCTCATATTGTAATCTACACAGGCTAACATTAATCATAGAGTACATTTTCACATCACCTGAGTGTAAACAAACATTATAATCTCTACAGCAGAAAGTATAATTGTCCTGTGCTGAGCCTTAATGATTGTGGATTTAGATTATTTTTGCAATTCCTAAATTGTTGAACTGGTCTTTTGTTATGAGTGAATGCAACCTGATACTGTGTTAAAGATTTAAAAATTAACTTTTTTTTAATATCACATCTACACAGAAACATCAAAGCCTACAGTGAAATGCTTTATTCGCATCAATGACCAACACAGTTTGAGTACATGATGGGGGCAGCCTGCAAGTGGTATCATCTTTCTGGCCCTGACATAGCATGCCTACAACTTACTAACCCTAACCCATGCGTTTTTGAACTGTGGCAGGAAACTGCAGCAGTCAGGGGAAACCCATGCGGCCACGGGGAGAACATACAAACTCCTTACAGACAGTGGCAAGAATCAAACCTTAATCTTCTGACTCTGGCGCTGTAAAGAGTTATTACCATAACCGTTACACAACCGTGTCACCCAGATCTCTCAATACATAGTGCTGGCATACTGTTTTGAATTGTCCAGTGTAGGTGCAGTATTCACAGTTTGATGCCTGCTCTACGCCAACTTAATAAACTGACCTGTGCTGTGTTTAAGTCATTGTTTACTTCTCTACAAGTCAGTCTTGATGTTCATGAACAAAACCAAAACCCCTTTCCATCACAATGCCATAGCTCATAGTGTTGGGATGGATGACAAAGGGAGGTTTAATGGTATTAAAGCCAACAGTCTGAAAATCCCATGAACTGTTTGAATATTCCAAATGTTTGACCCTATATTCTTTACACTGTTACTAAGATTTCTGGCCTATTTTCAATGTGGACGAGCTTCAGGAAACAGTGCTGTGATATTGGCTGGGAGCCCGTGCAGAAAATACAAATTCACACTGCTCAAAATGTCAGTGGTAGCCTAGTAATGGTTGCTACCGACACATCCAAACGGTGTGAAAAACTCTTATGATAGGCCTGCACTGAATCCCCCGATACAACCAGTATAGATTTTTGGCTCTGTTTTAGTGGCAGACCTTATGAAGCTGCTTGAAGTGGTACTCCCACCAAAGGCACAGCAAAAATAAACCTGTTAATGTCCCCAGGCTTCTCTGTGGTGGTGTCATGTTTACCTCATTGCACTATATCTGGGAATTATGTCAACCACAGTGCTGCAAAATAGAACACGAGCTGCAAGGACTGTGCACATCTTGGATCGCCACAGTAAAATGCTGGTAGAGCAGCGCACACACTGTGGGTTTCCTGAGGTTAACAACGGATGTTTGCCATGTGAATTCCACAACCTCCCAGGTTGTCGTGATTTACAATTATAGCACAAGCAGCACTAGGATTCCTGGTGTCTTAGAGGAGGCACAAGCAGAACCATTTCTCAAACCATAACTTTCTGTGGCACCATGACACGAAAAAGATTAGGTGGAATTATAGTTCTGGACTGTAATAACGTGCTTTGGTAGAGGCAGAATTGAAGGAGACAAGCTTATATGGAGAAATTGTTGCTTGGATTGTTTTGTTCTGGTCTTTTATATTACCATAAGTGGTAATAAGTTAGTTTACAACTAGATTTAATCAGATGCTGGAAATCCAGAATAGTGCACACATAGTGCTGGAGGAACTCATCAGGTCAGGCAGTATCTATGGAAAGGAGTAAACAGTCAGCGTTACAAACCAAGATCTTTCATCAGTCCTATGTTGACTGTTCATTCATTTCCTTAGGGTCTCCCTGGCTTACTGAGTACCTCCAACATTTTGTGTGTGTTAAAACTAGGCTTAAAGTTTCTGTTTCATTGAATAATGGAGGTGACCATACAATTAAATTCTTGAGAGACTCAGATGGTTTATACGACAGAAACAGTAGATCTCTTCCCAGGTCTCTTGCTGAGTTTTCTCCCTGAGCATGCTCCAATCCTGAGACCTTTATTACATATGCTGTGTAGAACATCAGCAGCTGCTGCATCCTTCCAGTCTCACGAGGATAAAGAACAGCTGAGTATAAGCAAACCAACAGTGTCTTATTTCAGAAAGCTGAGATCTTCCTGAAAATAGTGGACCATGCCCTTTATCACTTCCACTGTTTCTTAATGACTTCTGGGGACAGTGAAAACGCATCAAAATAAAACTGATGTTGATTGTTGTTCCAATCTGAGAAATTGTGTTTTTGTTCTGTTCTTGGCATGTGTTTCCTGTTTAAAATGGGTGCCACTTACTTATCCACACACAATGCTGGTGGAACGCAGCAGGCCAGGCAGCATCTATAGGAGGAAGTACAGGCGACGTTTCAGGCCGAGAACGTTGCCTGTACTTCTTTCTATAGATGCTGCTTGGCCTGCTGTGTTCCACCAGCATTTTGTGTGTTTTGCTTGAATTTCCAGCATCTGCAGATTTCCTCGTGTTTGCCACTTAGTTATTTTGGTTCTATAGGTAACAGGCATAAATTCCTCCGGCTGCACAGTGCAAACCACATTGTGCCACTTAGCTCCAAATCAGAACCAACCCCCCCCCCACTCCTCTGCCTTTTGTTAACTATACAGATGGTCATTTTAAAATATTCCGTTTATTCTATTTTTTAAATCTAAATCCAAATAGTTGAAAGTCAAAACTGTGTTTATAGTTATCTACTGAGAGGCAGTACTCTTAAGATACCTGGATGACAGGGGCATGGAGGGCTATGGTCCTGGTGCAGGTCAATGAGAGTAGGCAGTTTAAATGGTTTGGCATGGACTAGATGGGCCGAAGGGTCTGTTTCTGTACTGTGCTTCTCTATGGTTCTTAACATATGATCTCCAATATAACTTTAATTCAGATCTAAAGTCTTATAATGACGTATTGAAGTGAAGTTGATGCACTATTACTGATTTCTTTTGTCTGGAATTGTTTTCAATAAAAATTGGAAACTAAAGTAACTTTTCCTTTTGTCCTTTGATTAACAGAGAGAGCATACGGATACCTTGCGCCACCTGAATACAATGCTGACGTTTGCAGAGTGCATTATGGACATTGCAGCAACAAAAGGAGGTAGCTTAGACCTGGGGACCTCTGCTGCCTCTCTGTACCAAATCCAGGAGAGCATCGTGGTTGACCAGATCAGCCGTCTCAGCAAGGAGTGGGGGTTCGTATCTGCATCATTACAAATCTCCTTATCTACAACTGCTTTTAAAATTGTATTGATGTGCTGACATTGGAGAGAGTTAAAAGGAGATTGACAAGAATGATTCCAGGAATAAAAGGCTCATCACATGAGGAGCGCTTGGTGGCTCTGGACCTGTACTCACTGGAATTTAGAAGAGTTAAACCTATTGAATGTTGAAAGGCCTAGACAGAGTGGGTGTGGAGAGGATGTTTCCTATAGTGACTTGTTACGAAAACCCCGTAACCAGGTAACTTACCAGCAAAGATAGATGGATCAGCTGAGTCGGATGCTACTATTTTCAAACGTTTTATTCAATAAGGGCACAAACGTATGGTTAATACAAAACATTCAAATCGTCAAAACTCAATCTAAAACACCGGTGTAACCATAATCAATCAGAAATAAGCTCTTTCGTTGTCTAGGGTATATAATACTGAGTCCAATTGGAAATATAAAGAGTCACTCTGAAGTCTGCAGGCTTTTCCCTTTTTGGTTTCACGTGTTGGAGAGAGAGAGAGATTGTTAGGAAAAGATAACACTTGCCGTTGTCTTTATGAATCAAATCCTCAGCCTCAGGGGATTTGGCTTCCCTGGTGTTAAATAAAGCGATCTTCCGTTGGTTCCAGCCACAAACCCCGCATTCGGAATTTAACGCACGTGGCTTATTTCAAAATGGCTTCCCGTTCCCACGGGAAGTGTTATCGTGCTTCTTGGTGTCTCCTTGGTGCGTCTGAGGGTCGTCCTCTTTCAGACCCTTCTTTATACTGCCTCACGGGATCTCAGGTGTCAATCAGGTTGCAGGTGGTGCAATCTCTCTCTCAACCAGCCCACTTTGCCCGAGGGCTTTACAATGTCCCTGCGAGTTGGCACGTCTGCAGTCCCCAGGTGTCTCCTGAGAACAATGCCACAGTCACCAGCTTTTGTCCCAGTGGAATGTCTTTCCATTTCCTGTGTCCATTCAGCCTGTCTCTCTCTCTCTCTCTTGGGTCGTTGACCCCCCTTTTACTAGGGCTCTTGCAATTCTCACAAAGGAGGGGGCTGGTATCATAACACCTCCCCTCTTAAAAAGGTTTTTACCAGCGGTTAAAACCCAGAGTGGTACAGTCTTACAGAAATTTTGAATCTAATACAATACAGAAGCTTTTCTTTTCACTACAGAGTAATACAGTTATACATTCAAGTCAGCATCTAAACAGTTAACAAGTACAGTGCCCCTTTTCTTTAATACCTTACCCTACCGTGCCCTACATCGCATACTCAATTCAACACCTGGATAAGCAATCCGCTAGCACATTATCACTCCCCTTTATGTGCTGGATCTTAATATCAAATTCTTGTAGCATCAGACTCCAGCTTAATAACCTTCTGTTTTTGTTTTTCATATTGTTCAAGAATACCAGCGGGTTGTGATCGGTATAGACCACTAGGGGTCTTTGCGCCGGACAAATGTACACTTCGAAATGTTGTATCGCTAACACAAGCGCTAACAATTCCTTTTCCACGGTAGAGTAATTCCTCTGGTGTCTATTGAACTTCCGAGAGAAATATGCTACCGGGTGCTCCACTCCATCCCCCGCTTGCTGCAATAGGACTGCTCCTGCCGCCTCATCGAATGTATAACTGTATTACTCTGTAGTGAAAAGAAAAGCTTCTGTATTGTATTAGATTCAAAATTTCTGTAAGACTGTACCACTCTGGGTTTTAACCGCTGGTAAAAACCTTTTTAAGAGGGGAGGTGTTATGATACCAGCCCCCTCCTTTGTGAAAATCGCAAGAACTCTAGTTAAGGGGGGTCAATGACCCGAGAGGAGAGTCTAGGACCAGAGGGCACAGCCTCAGAATAGATGGACGTCCACTTAGAACAGAGATGAGGAGGAATTTCTTTAGCTGGAGGGTGGTGACCCTGTGAAATTCATTGCCATAGGCAGCTGTGGAGGCCAGGTCATTGGGTGTAGTTAGGGCAGAGGTTAATCGGTTCTTTGTGAGTCGGCATGAAAGATTATGGGGAGATGGCAGGTGAATGAAATTAAGAGGGAAATGAATCAGCCATGATCAAATGGTAGAGCAAACTTGATGGGCCAAATGGCCAGATTCTGCTCCTGTGTCTTACAGTCTATGGATTGAATTAAGTGCTGTAAACTTTTATGCAAGACATTGATATCAACATTTAAAGATGTTTAGACATGTATCAGAATCAGATTTAATATCACTGACATGTCGTGAAATTTGTTATTTTGCAGCAGCAGTACAGTGCAATGCATTAAAAACTATAAATTGTAATAAATATACATTAAAAATAAATGAAATAAGTAGTGCAAAAAGAGAGCAAAAATAGTGAGGTGGTGTTCATTGTCCATTCAGAAATCTAATGGCATAGGGGAAGAAGCTGTTAACGATTAGGAACGTTTAACACAGGAGTTCCCGGCCTGTAGTTCGCTAACTCCTTGCTGAATGTTATTGGTCCATGGCATAAAAAAGGTTGGGAACCCCTGGTTTGGAGTGAAATGAGACAAACGGGAGCATTTGAAATGGGCATCTTGGTTCGAATAGATGGATAGAGCCTTTCTCTGTAGCTATGTAAACATGAACTACTTTCTGCCTATGAAGTGACATGATAGTAATTGAAATATTTGTCGTCTTAAAAACATAAAAACACCCTTAAGCTTCTGTTTATATTGCAACATTCCCTATCTAAGTGATGGCCTACATTGGGCAGGTCGACTGTGGTCATTGTGTCCTAGATGTCGAAGTCGATACACAAGCCAGGTAATACGATATAGAGAGCAAGCTGTTACCCATGCAACAGACTACCTCTCTCCACGCTGCTGATAAATCCAGAGAAATGGCAGAGACTGATACAGTTCTGCATCAATAACTTGCCTTTGTCACTTCTGACAGTAGAAATGGTTCTGCTTGGCTTATTAGCTAAGCCACATATGAAGACCTGGAGTTGGACCTGATGGTTTAGAAGTTATTTGAGATACACACCATTGGGAGCATTTATTAGGTAGTCAGTACGCATACTACTACCACCCCCTATGGATATCTTAAATATCCATAGATAATCTGTTCTCAGTGATTCGTGATACTCCAGGAATCATGCATGGGGAACTGATGCATACAGTTGTCAGGTGAATAGTTTCAAAGAACACTTATTATGAAAGTGTACCTATAACAACCTTAAGGAACAACTAACTGAAAAATTTCTTCTGGATTTGTCACTCTGACCAATTGGTAAATGTTAAAACATAGTGGTTCTGTCCTATTGTTCATTTGAAATTGGTGTAAAAAACAGATTACTGCAGTCTGTTGCCAGTAACGGCCAAAGTGTAACTTTTCTGAGGAGTTGAAGGTTCCCGAAGGTATTTGTGGGTTGGCTGAATGTTACATTTAAGTTAATGCTGTTTATTCTGCAGACAAGTGGAGCAGTTGGTGCTATACATGAAAGGAGCACAACTTCTGGCGTCATCTTTGCACCTCGCCAAAGACCGGGTTAAATCAGGCAAGCTGAACCCATCCACAGCAGTTAAGCAAGGTATTTGGTAGCACTTCGTATGAAAATTCAAAGCATTGGATTATTGACATGTTTTTAATTCTTTATATTAAGTTCCCAAAAGGAAAAGGAACTGTTTCAATAGGGTGGAGTAGGCTTGTCAAGTAAGGACAAAACTAAGTCGAAAGCCAGATTTATTCTTAAATGGGAAAGGTTTCTAATTTCTCTTCTAACTTGGTGCTTTGCAATTTAATACCTTCCCTCATTTCTGTTGTCGTTTACTCAACTAGTACGCCATGGGTTTCAGAAGATGAAGCATAACACAAGCTCCATATTCAGTCCCTTGTGGTTCACCTGACCTTGCTCTACTTGCATTTGCCATTGAAGCAGAAAAAAATGTTAATTCCCACTGTACAGCTGTCTGCAGGAGAGGCAGAGAGCTAAACATTGCACAATGCCGATTTGTGGGTGAATCATTGGTTACAGCGTTAAAGCCAAGCACTAATATCAAAGCTGTTTATTGGACTACTGTTGTGTGCATAGATTATTGTATACAGTAATAATGACGGGCTTAAAATTAAAAATGTTTTCGTTGGCTGAAGTTAGTATAATGTGTTGCACTATTCACCCCCTGTGTTTTCTTGGACAGTTGTTAAAAATCTGAATGAACGCTACAAGTGTTGCATCTCGTTTTGCAAGAAACTTACTGAGAAACTGAATCGCTTCTTCTCCGACAAGCAGAGGTTTGTGGATGAAATCAACAGTGTCACTGCAGAGAAACTGATTTACAGCTACGCTGTAGAAATGGTAATTGTCACGTGTTTTTGCTACCATCTCTGTTGCCAAGTGTTGTTCTGACAGAGGAGAGAATGATTTGATTTTTATAACAAGTGATATAACTAAGGATTGGATGATGTGAACAGTGCAGCATAGTTCAGGTCCTTCAGTGTACAGTGTTGTGCTGGTCTTGTAACCTACCCTCACGCCGGTCTAACTCTTCCCTCCTATATAGCTCTCAATTGTTCTATCATCTATGTGTCTTAAGATTTTCTTACATATCCATAGTTAATCTGTTCTCAGTGACTCATGATACTCCCAAGAATCATGCATGGGGAACTGATGCATACAGTTGTCAGGTGAATAGTTTCAAAGAACATTTATTATGAAAGTGTACAGTTTACAATCCTGAGATTCGTCCTCCCACGGGCAGCCATGAAACAAAGAAACACCATGGAACCCGTTCAAAGAAAACATCAAACACCCAATGCACAACAAAAAAAGACCAAATCATGGAAACAGCACAAAGCAAGCAGAAAACATACGGAATATTAAACACCACAGAGACCCTGAAATGGTCCAGGAGTGATAGCCACTGAGTCAGTTCAGTTCTGCACTGTGTCATTGAGTGCAGGACTCAGCCGCAGAGCCAGTCCACTCCCAGTGCTGCAGTCAAATTGCACAATTAGCAAAAGGAGTGACCAGAAGCACATGGGACATGAACCTCAGAGTCCTCCAAAAACAAGTCCACAGCTGAAGAGCACGTTGCACAAAGTCCCCGCAGACAAGACCTGTAGCCTCCTCTGAAAGCAGCGAGAGGGAGACTGATCAAGCGCAGGCAGGCGGTGCTGAACACCCACTTGTCTTCTGCTCTCGTCCTTGTCAATTTCAATCGGCAAGGAGTAATTGAGCCAGCTGTGGGATCTTGTTCTGCCATTGAGAAATTATGGTCGCACACTCCGCTCACAGCCTCACCAAGTTCCCCAGGAGTCAGCTCAAAAACACATCAACAAAATGGAAATTACAGGCTGCAACCGATTGCAGTTCAGGAGAAGAAACAAATTTAAAAGAAGACATAGTAGTTTTGTGAGCAGTCAGCAGGATGTCACTGTTGGTCACTAATGCCATTTTGTGTATTACAATAGTAATTTGGGGCTACGTTTTAAAATTTTGTCTCAATTTTCTTTTTAATATAGCATTGTCAGAGGCTGAAGGATGACCTGATAGAAGTATATAAAACTCTGAGAGTGTAGAGTCAGTTTTCTTCCCCCAGGGTAGATATATGAAGTACTTGAGAACATAGCTTTAAGGTGAGGGGTGAGGGGAACAGAAGTTTAAAGGAGATTTACAAGAGGGTTTTCCACAGAGTGGTAGGGCCTCGCAACATACAGGTGGGTAAGTAGATAATGATAGCAACGTCTAAGAAACATTTAGACAGACACATGAAAAGGAAGGTGCCGTAACATGATAACCATGCACACAGCATTAGTGTGCAGAAGAACATCTCTGAATGTACAACACATCGAACCCTGAAGTGGATGGGTTACAGTAGCAAAAGACCAGAATGGGTTCCATTCCTGTACCTACTAAAGTGGCCACTGAAAGTATGTCTGTGTACATTTCGAAAGCAATAATTTAATTCTAAATAGAATGACACCATACAATAACATTCAGCCAGTCATACTTCCATTCTGTTTAATCCCACACCTTTGCTTTTTCAATAACAGCTTGAATCTCTAATGGCAATATCTGCTCTGGTATACAGGCACAGTACTGGGTTAGTACAGTGCACTAAACTCTCGAATTGTCAGCTCTGTCTCTGTTGCAACTCTAGGTGCAGTCAGCAGCATTGGACGAAATGTTCCAGCAAACAGAAGACATTATGTACCGGTACCATAAAGCAGCATTGCTGTTGGAAGGCTTAACGAAGACACTACAAGATCCTGCAGATATTGACAACATCCTCAAATGTAAGAACAAAAAGCTGGGTCAATTAAAAACAAGTTCTGAAACTGCATGGCTGCTGAGTGCAAGTACCTCTCTGTTGTAAGACCACGGCTGACATGCTATACACTCCACCACTCTTAAGAGATTAATTCTGCAGTTTTTAAAGATTAAAGATTAGCTCTGTTTGTCACCAGTACATCAAAACATATGTTTTTTATTGATGATCAGCTCAATCCAAAGATGTGCTGGGGGCAGCACGCTTCCAGCGCCAGAGTAGCATGTCCACAACTTACTAACCTAACCCTTATGTCTTTGGAATGTGGGAGGAAGCTGAACACCTGGACAAAACCCACACGGCCACGGGGAAAACGTACAAACTCCTTACAGACAGCAGTGGAATTGAATGCTGGCATCGTAAAGAGTTACGCTAACTGCATCTCTGATGTTTGAACCTTCTCCCCATTTAGATAATTGTCCAGTTCCTTTTACCAAAGTGCATTATTGTACATTTCCCAATACTTTTTTACATCTGCCACTTTTTTGCCCGTTCTTCCAATTTATCTAAGTCCTGCTGCAATCGCATTGCTTCCTCAGCACTACCCACCCCTCCACCTGTCTTCACATCATCTGCAAACTTTGCCACAGAGCCATCAATTCCATTAGCCAAATCACTGACAAACAATGTGAAAAATAGCGGTCCCAATACTGATCCCTGAGGAACACCGCTAGTCAAGGGGAAGCCAACCAGAAAAGGCCCCTTTTATTCCCACTGACTACCTCCTGCCTGTCAGCCGTTCCGCTTTCCGAGCAGTTGGAATAAATTAGTGGGATAAACAAAGTCCAGGATGGTGTATTTTGTTCATCTAGTCCATCCCATGTTTTTTTTTAAATCTACTCACAGCTGCACAGTGGGAGTTGCAGTAAAGTAAGGGTTAAAGACGACATCCAGGCAAGGATGACTGCTGAGGTGTGTAGTCATTCCCAGACAAGTGAGACCAGCCAAAGCCACCCCTGCTTACTGCAGACGAGATAAGCGAGGATGTCTGTGGCAGTGTGCCTTCAACCCAGACAAGTGGGAGCCTCTGAAATGAGACCTTTCCTAGAAAGGTCTTTGAAGAATATAACTTCCTGTTATACAGTAGGGATAAGTCCTGATGAAGGGTCTTGGCCTGAAATGATGACTGATTACTCTTTTCCATGGATGCTACCTGGCCTGCTGAGTTTCTCGGGCATTTTGTGCTTATTGAGGGGGTGCAGAGGACAAACAAGATAGGAAATATAGCAGAAGGATATGAAACACACCAAATGCTAAGAGACAGTTAAACCTTATTAACTTCAAAGTATCATCAGTTGTCCACTTGTCATTTCCATTGACTTTTAATACCTCTATTACGAATGGCGATTGATCTTGCACGTAAGGACTCCACAGTTTACCAAATGGTCAATATCTGTACCTAATAGGCCAATTCTATATAAAAATAGTATTTTTCCGACCTGGTTTTAGAGCAGTGTGGGTGACGGGGGCTGTGCTGTTCTTGTGCACAAGCAAAATAAAGTATGCTTGAAAAGTAAATGTGTTTGTGTTCTGAGTCCAGTTATCGGCGATGACAGCGCCTTCCTTCTAGTCTGCTGTGTGATACTATAGATCTATTGGAACCATGTTAAGTTTTGTAAAATTGGGTTGTGAGTTTGTGTCAGCTGGGAGTACTTGGGTAACACAGCTGAGGTGTGATCTGGAGAAAGTGCTGCCCTGAATGGACAGGGAGATTGATGAGTCCTTTGTGTTGAGAAAAAATATAACCAGTTCTGCATGAATTAGAGTTGTATGTGGAGTCAGACCTGCTGGAAAAATTAACGTTGAAATAAAAATGTCTGTTTGTTTTGCAGACAAAGCCAACATTGAGCGCAGACTCTCAGCTCTGTGTCATGCCCCAGTGGCTTTGTACGACAACTAGCCTTCCAGAATGGACCACGTGCAACAATGCAGGGACCACTGCCTCTCCTAGAATCTTGGAGTTGCCTTTTTTCCCCAACCCTGCTCCCAACAACCCACCCACCCGTTATTTGGAAAACGGTCCACACTGGGTTTGTTTTGTTCTCCACAGCCTATGCCAATCCACCAGGTGAAGAACGATCAATTTTTGTTTTAGAAGAGTTACCAAAGAGGAGGAGTTGTTTCAAGAGAAAGGAAATGTATGTATAAATACAGATTAATAATTCTGAAAGCCCCCACAGACATGTAGCATATTCTTTCATTTCAGTTTACCTTAAAGAGGTAACGTGTGGGGCAGTGACTGCTTCTGGCTGCCAAAGCCACCCGATTGCTGGAATTTGTTAAGATAAGCATGATTGAAGCTGAAGCCTGTACTCCACGTTCATTGAAAACTCAAGGGGTACTTAGAAACGTGTGTTCAGAATAAACAGCAAGGCTTACAAAGGAACTTTGTGCCCTGTCTGTTGTGCATGGGTCACGCTGACAGATTGGACTCCTGTCACTGAAACTATTAAGAGACACTAATGGTGTGATAAGTGAATAGATGTTATGGAATTTATATGTTTTACCACGATCCTTGCACAGCCGTTCAGAGGCACGCGTGGTGCCTTGTGTCTTCAGATGTTTCATCAAATTCACCTCCACCCACAAACTGATGATGGAGAAGAGCACTTTATGTGACTAAGAAGTTAACAAAAGGACAGTAAGAGATGGAGTGGCCCACCCCATCGCATAAACTGCAAACCAGATGCCACACTGGATGGACTGGAGAGAGGGGACTTCCTTGATTTTACTTTTTTGTGTAGCTCCCTGGGCAGGAGTTTCTGAAATGGCGAAGACTGTGCTCCTATAGACAACCACTTCTGATTGCACTACTGTGGACCTTTCATAACATTATGCAGAACTCCTCACAGAATGGAGCATCTTAAAAGGAATGGAGAAAAGTTAATGAACAGTAACGGAAAAGAGTAAACCATCCGGGTAGTATAAGCTCGAAAGGCATTCGACAGAGGACATTTTAACGTTTGCTTTGGAGCCAAAGGCACAGAGTGCTTGACACTTCAACGCAAAAGACTGCAAAAAAAAGCCTGTATTATTACAAGCCTTTCCATTTTTTTTACATATTAAATACTTGAGTAGTTCATATAGAGCAACTATCTGTATATAATGAAACTAGTATTTTTCCTCTTATTTTGCCATTGATTGCTGACTTTTAAACAATATTTTTTGGCTGTCTTTATGTTATGCATGTGATTAGTGTGACTGTGCCATTGGGCCTAATAATATTGCTGATGATGCTGTTTCTGCAGACAGTATTATGTAGATAAGCATTTTTCCTGTAGAATGAGAACCTATTGTACAGACTAACATAATCCTTGGGTATTTTCAGGGGTGGAAAAAAGTATTGGGACTCTGGTAACCAATCCAACAAGCACAATCATCTCTTTGTATTATGTGTGATTGAGTTAGGATGAATCAGGATCAGTCTTGGGTAGCTGTGTGGAGGACTACAGCTGAGCTAGCTAGTGTAACTTATAAAAGGAGAAGTTTCTGAGAGTAGTGATTATAAATTTTATTTCTTAAAATAGTAGCTTAGGAAAGGAATAGACATTTGTGATATGTGATTTCTCAGGTTGGGAATGAGAAGAATTGCAACTATTCTGTTTCTTTCTGTCCGTGCATCAACTCTTACCTTTTGAAATTGGGTTCTCGGTGATTTGTACACTCAGTGGCCACTTTGTTAGGTACACTCCTGTACCCAAAGGGAGCCGCAGAATACCACACCGATTACCGCTCCTGTGGAACCTGGCGTGCTCTCCTGCTGCTGTATCCCAACCACTGAGAGGTTTGACATGTTGTGAGTTCAGAGGTACTCTAACGTACACCACTGTTGTAACACCATCTTGTCAGCTTGAACCAGTCTGGCCATTCTCCTCTGACCTCCCTCATTAACGAGGCATTTTCACCCACAGAACTGCTGCTCACTGGATTTTTTTTTTTGTTTCTTGCCCCACTCTCTGTAAACTCTAGAGACTGTTGTGCGTGAAAATCCCAGGAGATCCGCAGATTCTGAAATACTCAAGCCACCCCATTTGGCACCAACAATCATTCCACGGTAAAAATCACTTGGATCACATTTCTTTCCCGGTCTGATGTTTGGTCTGAGCAACAACTGAACCTCTTGACTACGTCAGCTTGATTTTCTACATTGAATTGCTGCCACGTGATTGGCTGATCAGATATTTGCGTTAACAGGCAGATGTTCAGGTGTACCTAATTAAAAAGTGACCACTGAATGTATACCGTTGTTTAACTGCCCCAACAGACCAGGAGCAGCGTTGACCACTGCACGCAGAACAACCTCTCCAGCATTCTGTTCCAGAGCTGTTCAATATCTTTTCCACCCTTGGGCATTTTTGTTCTTTTTTTTTAATGTTTCTCAGCTGCTCAAGTACTTGAATATTAAACATTAACAATCATGTTTAATTTCCCAGAGACAGTTTGTGGAAATATTTCCAATGTAGCAATGGATTTGGCTTGTTTATGAAGCTTGTCACCCCTTTCGTTCCCTCCCCCCACACACACACACACACACACACACACTTTATATTATGAAAAGTAACCAATGTGTACATTTATTTATCTGTAAGCGATTCCATTAATTTTGAAGACTTTTTATTTATAAAATATTTGTACTATTAGATCTTTAATAGTGTTTCTACCTCTCATTGTGTATAACAGCATGCATTCTCTTTAAGAAATCAGGTTGCAGACAGTCATTTGTTATGTAGCAGCCTTTTTAATATGGCCTGTATAGATGTACATTAAAAGGCAGAAATAAAATTGACCTGGAATATTAATAGATTGACTTATATTGATTTGCTTTGAGCAGTGAGTGTTCTAGTTACATTTTACTAGCTTGGCACCATATATTTTTCGATTCAGAGGGCACATTTCCATAGGAGCAGAACTCGGCCATTTTGGCCCATCATATCTGCTCCATCATTCCATGATTGCTGATTTATTTTCCTTTCAACCCCATTCTCCTGTCTTTTTCCCATAGCCTTTGATGCCCTGACTAATCAAGTACCTATCGACCTCTGTTTTAAATATACCAGATGACTTGGCCTCCGCAGCCGTCTGTGGCAATGGCCTGTAAGGAGTTTGTACGTTCTCCCCGTGACTGCGTGGGTTTCCTCCGGGTGCTCCAGTTCCCTCCCACAGTCCAAAGACCTACCGATTGGTAGGTTGATTGGTCATTGTAAATTGTCCCGTGATTAGACTCAAGTTAAATCAGGTTGCTGGGCAGCATGGCTTAAAGGGCTGGAAGGGCCTATTCAATAAATTCCACAGATTCACCACCCCTGGCTAAAGAAATTCCTCCTCAACTTTATTGTAAAGGGGCATCCCTCTATTCTGAGGCTTTTGTCAGTGTAGATTTCAGTAAAGTTGTATGAAAACCGGGCTGAGAAGTGGCAGATGGAGTTCAACCCTGATAAGTGTTGAAGTGGTTCATTTTGGTAGGTCGAATATGGTGGCAGAATATAGTATTAATGGTAAGACTCTTGGCAGTGTGGAGGATCAGAGGGATCTTGGGATCTGAGTCCATAGGACGCTCAAAGCAGCTGCGCAGTTTGACTCTGTGGTTAAGAAGGCACACGGTGTATTGGTCTTCATTAATCGTGGAATTGAATTTAGGAGCTGAGAGGTAATGTTACAGCTATATCGGACCCTGGTCAGACCCCACTTGGAGTACTGTGCTCAGTTCTGGTCACCTCACTACAGGAAGGATATGGAAGCCATAGAAAGGGTGCAGAGGAGATTTACAAGGATGTTGCCTGGATTGGGGAACATGCCTTATGAGAATAGGTTGAGTGAACTTGGCCTTTTCTCCTTGGAGCGACAGAGGATGAGAGGTGACCTGATAGAGGTGTATAAGGTGATGAGAGGCATTGATCATGTGGATAGTCAGAGGCTTTTTCCCAGGGCTGAAATGGTTGCCACAAGAGGACACAAGTTTAAGGTGCTGGGAAGTAGGTACAGAGGAGATGTCGGGGGTAAGTTTTTTATGCAGAGAGTGGTGAGTGTGTGGAATGGGCTACCGGCAACGGTGGTGGAGGTGGATACAATAGGGTCTTTTAAGAGACTTTTGGATGGGTACATGGAGCTTAGAAAAATAGGGGGCTATGGGTAACCCTAGTAATTTCTAAGGTAGGGACATGTTTGGCACAACTTTGAGGGCCGAAGGGCTTGTATTGTGCTGTAGGTTTTCTATGTTCTATGAAATCTGAACATGTATGTTGGATGGGGAAAGGGTGGATGCCCACAAAGGGCGAAGCTGTTTCCTGCCAAGCGCTCTGCAGCCAGCCGGCACTCTTTGTGGAGAGTACCCGGTAACGTTCTGCATTCACCTGTCACACAGCATCTGAGAAGCAATGCCACATGTGTGGAAAGTAGGTTCAGACCTGCATGCTCCTGTTCCAGAAGAACCTATTCTCTTGTGAATAACAAAAAGTGTAGTGGAGAGGAGGCACAGACAGAGCTGCAATTTGCATTTGTCAATACATGCAGCACTGAAACAGGCTCTTTGGCCCATTCAGACTGTGCTGAACCATTTGCCTAGTCTCATTGGCCTGTACTCACCTTCCATATACAGCATTGTTCAGGCTGCACTTGGAGTATTGTGAGCAGTTCTTGGCCCCTATCTAAGAGCTGATATTGGGGGGGGGGGGGGGTTCACAAGAATGAAATGAAAGGGTTAAAATCAGGAGGGTTTGGCTCTAGGCTTGCACTCACTGGAGTTTAGAAAATGAGGGAAAGCTCATCAAATCATTGAATATTGAAAGGCCTAGATTGAGGATGTGGAGAACATGTTTCCTACAGTGGGGGCAGTCTAGGATCAGAGGGCACAGCCTCAGAATCGAGGGGCATCCATTTAGAACAGATGAGGGAACGTTTCTTTAGCCACAGGATGGTGAATCTGTGAAATTCTTTGCCAGAGAGCTGTCAGGCCATTTCTCTGGTTATAGTTAAGGTGAAGGTTGATAGCTTCTTGATTAGTATGGGCATTAAAGATTATGGGTAGAGGGCAGGATAATGGGGTTGAGAGGATAATAAATCACCCATAATGGAATGAAGGAGCAGACTCGATGGGCTGAATGGCCTAATTCTGCTCTTATGGTTTTAAATCCCTCCCATCCATGTACCTATCCAAACCCTTAAATTATAAAGTTGAACCCTCTGGCTGCTCATTCCACACTCTCACCACCCTCTGAGTGAAAAAGTAAAAAATAAACATTTCACCTTCCACCCTTAACCCATGACCTCTAGTTTTGGTCTCACCTAGATTCAATGGAAAAATCCTGTTTGCGTTTACCCTCCCCCTCTTAATTTGGTATACCTCAATCAAATCAGCCCTACACAGCTGAGGGTTACATTACTTCAACAACACCGAGAGAATGTGTCCTGTAGTGAGGGAGTCTAGGGTCAGAGGCCACAGCCTCAGAAGAGGGACATCCATTTAGAACAGAGATGAGGAGGAATTTCTTTAGCCAGAGGGTGGTGAATCTGTGGAATTAATTGCCACAGACAGCTGTAGAGAACAAGTCAATGGATATATTTAAAGCAGAGGTTGATAAGGTTCTTGATTAGCAAGGACCTCGGAGTTTATGTGGAGAAGGCAGGAGACAGGTTGAGAGGATAATAAATCAGCCATGATGGAATGGTGGAGAATACTCGATGGCCTGAATGGCCCAATTCTGCTCCTATTTCTTATGACCTTATTGCATTAATTTGCTATCCTGAGCTGGTGAAGACTATAGTGGACTGAACTCTGTGAAATAGGTTTCCCTGCCCTGTAAGATGATAATTGTCTATCTGATGGTCTTAGAGTCTTATTAGGACTCAGCTAGATACCACTAACATATTGCACCAAGTTGATTGAGTCCGGTGCCCTTCCTGAAGGATGTTGGTGAAATTATTGTGTTTTTAATTCCATCCAAGGCTAGTTATTTACTAACCTTTGGATTGGAGTTCATAGGTCCTTGCCCAGTGCCTTAATTGCTCAATGTTCAAAGTAACTTTATTATCAAAGTGCATGAACAGTACATGTCACCATACACAACCCCGAGATTCATTTTCTTGTGGGCATTCACAGTAGGTACAAAGAGCACAGTAGAATCAGTGAAAAACTACACACACAGACGGACGGAAAATCAACGTGCAAAAGAAGACCAACTATGCAAATACAAAAAAAGAAATACCAAATAATACTGAGAACATGTGTTGTAGAGTCACTGAAAGCGAGGCGCATAGGCTGTGGAATCAGTGCAGTGTTGGGCTGAGTTATCTGCACTGGTTCAGGAGCCTGATGGTTAAAGGGTAATAATTGTTCTTGAAACTGATGGTGTGGTGCTAAGAAGGCTCCTGTACCTCCTGTTTGATGATAGTAGTGAACAGAAAGCATAGCCTGGATGGTGGGGCTCCCCAATGCTGGAGGTTGCTTTCTTGCGACACCACTCCTTGTAGATGTACACAGTGACTTTTCCTTTGCCCTATGATTCCGTATTTTTGTGTCACATTACAGCTCATGGCTCCCCGCACCCCACGAACAACAAAAAGTCGTCTTCATCAATTTTACTTTCCAATGCTCACTTCCCTTTTTTTTTGTTCCTTATGAAAACACTCTTACTGTCCAGAATTCTCCGTTCGAATGCCGTCTCTACTATTTAACAAGTAGTTTGGTGTTTCCTTTTTAAAGATTAAAGGTCAGCTTCATCGCATGTACATCGAAACATGAAATACATCATTTGCATCAACGACTAACACAGCCCACGCTTCCAACTCATACACACCATGCCCAGTACTCACTAACTGTAACCTGCACATCTTCAGACTGTAGGAGGAACCCGGAGCACCCAGGGGCGACCCATGGAAAACATACAAACACCTTACTGACGTTGGGGGGAATTGAACCTCAATCTTCTGACTCTGATTCTGTAAAGCTTTACGCTAACCGCTTTGCTACCACGCCACCCAGACCGCAGTCCCTCTGTCAACATGTGGTGTTGGCCCACCATACTGACTTGTTGGGTTAAAAACCCTGGTGTAGATGTAGTGTTGACAGTTTGATGCCAGCTCTGAACCGATTCGATAATCCTTGTCACAGCAAATGCACAGGGAGGAATGGAATGCTGTGTTAATTAGTTTCTCCCCAGTGGTTTTTGTTAGCAAAAGCAATGTGACCCTAAAAGGAGTATCTGAGCTCTGCTGGGTCCATTTCGTCCACCACCCCTGTTAAGGAACACTAAATACTGTTGCGCTCATGAAGGAAGACAAAGGTAGAGACAATGTAGCCCATCGAGCCCCTACTAGCTCTGAGGACTTCCCATCGGTCCCATCCCCACACCTAATCAAATCGAACGTAGAACAACTTCAGCCTACGATGATGTGCTGACCCTTTAACACTGTTCCCTGTAAGCCACACGGTGATGGAAAAGCTCCCGTGCACATAGCCTTTGTTGCCACGCAACTGGAGTTTTCTTTTATATAATGTTAGTATAATTTTTAAATCTGTGTAACATAATTGTGAAATACCCTGTAATTAATTATGTGTTAATGAATAAGTCCATAAATTTTCTAAATAATGAATCTAACACAAGTATTACTTTGAAACATTTTAGATCAGGGGTTCTTAAGCTTTTGTATTGAAATACTATTATCAAAATATTAAAAAGCTAATTTGTGATATTTGTGTATTAAATAAGTACTGTAATTTCAAAATAGTGTTGATATCTTGAGATACTTGTAATGACTGTAATGTGATATGAAAATATCTGTGATTTCTGTTGCCGGTACTGCTGTGGTTTGTTGCCTGCATTCATCATTGAAGGAAATGCTAAATTTCAGTTAGAGACTAGTGAAAATAAAGATGTAAATTTTTTCACCATCCAAGTTCATGGACCCCCTGGAATCTATCCACATACCCATGGTTAAGAACCGCCGTTTCAGAGCTTCAATGTATTTACATTGTCAGCGTTTCAAGTTACAACAATGTTACAAATTGTGATAATAAACACAATGGAAATCAGTAACTCATTGTTAATAACCAACGGCTCACTGAATACTGACACCATCTAGTCAAAACCGTTCACTTTCGCCATCGTGCCTGTCGGTTGTTCTGACTGCCTGACACTGTTTACTTGTGTTGAGTTGTGGTTTGTATTTGTTTGCATATTATAAAAACAAACATTTATCGGGCCATAGAAAAATTACCAACTCAGAGCAATGATTTCTCTGCATAGCTATGGGGGAAAAAAAAATTGGAGGCAACATTGCTCTTCAACCTACTGTAAGATCAATCCAACCTTCCCTCCAACACAGCCCTCCTATTCTTGCACAAATAGCCATCACTCACCCTGATTCTGCCATTCAGTTAAATAAACCCGTACGCAGACCCGGCCCAGCTGGCAATGTTTAGCCATTACTAACTTGGCATGTGCCGAGTGTTGCCAGGAAACAAAAACTTCTGAACACTTAGCTATTTCCCTGAAAGTGCTACTGGACTGTGCCGATGCTAGGTTTCAAGCCCAAAATGTCGACAACCCTCCCCTGCCCTCCAAATTCCCACAGACGCTGCTCAACGCTGAATTCTTCCAGTCTTGTTTGTTGCTCTATGCCAGGAGTACCCAGCTCTTTTTGCCATGGACCCCTACCATTAAGTAAGGAGTCTGTGAACCCCTGGTGTAGATTGTGGCCATCTGAAGTCAGTTGTGTATCCATTAGGGCAGCAGAGATGGTTTATTGTTGTCAAATGTACTGTGAAAGGCATTGGCCAATGGTCCAGCTGAGCTGCTTCCTGATCTTGGCAATTTACTTGCAAATGTTTCGTCGCCACGCACGGAGACATCGTCAGCGCGCTGCTGATTGTGGTGTGTCCTCCGAATGCTTGGATCGAGGTCTACAGGTTTGCTTACGAGGCAAGGTGGGCAAAATTCCGGACCACCGCTCGCCACACAACCAATCTGCGACGGGATTTCCTCCCCCACATCACAACTGACATCCAGTCAGATGATGGAGAATTCCAGCAAGGCCAAGCATTCGGAGGACTTGCCCACAATCAACAGCGCACTGACGAAGATGGCAAAATGTTCGTAGGTAAATTGCCAAGATCTGAGAACAACTCAACTGGATCATTGAAAGACATGGTTTGGCATGTCATCCAAGTAAACTGTTCATCACATCAGCACATCGAGGTAGCACCAGGGGAAAAGCAGTAACTTAGCGCAGACATTGTGGGCCAAATGGCCTGTGCCTGTGTTATTCTGTTTCATGTTCAGAACATCTACTGGTGCATCCCTTTCGGGATGTGGAACAGATTTTAAGATGCAAGGTCACGATGAATCAGACTATGAGGTCAAGCATCCATCTTATTGTAAAGGAGTCCATTCAGCACAGAGTCTGTACTAGCCCCACACAATCGCATTGGTCCCAATTTCCTACTTAATTCCCTGGAAACATTTCTCTCACACGTGCTCAATTGTCCTCTGGAGAAATTCTCAACAGCATTTTAAAGATTAGCTTTATTTGAGACATGCATTGTTTGCATCAGCCACCAACAGGCAGTCTGAGGATGCTGGGGGCAGCCCACAAGCTCTCGATGCCAACTTTCAGTAGTGTACCCACAATTTACCGACTCTCACCCGTACAACTTGAGAGGAAACTGGAAGGAGAAACCCATGTGGTCATGTGAAGATCATCCAGACTCCTTACAGACAGCAGCAGGGATCAAAGCTCAGTGGCGATTGCTGGTGCTGAAAATTGATTCCACTAGCCACCACACTAGCGCATAACCCCAACACAATAACAAGTGCAACTGCCCCACACACATAATCATTCCTTTTATTGTGTAGCAGGTCTACACAAAAAGGCTCCCAACCTTTTTTATGCCATGGACCAATACCATTAAACAAGGGGTCCATGGCATCGAGAACCCCTGGTTTAGACTAATTGCCTCCAGCGTATAAAAGTCAGACTTGATCCTAGCCTGTAAGATCTGCCAACTAATAATTCAATATCCTACTGTTTCATTTTACTGACTTTTATTTCCAAATGTTGGTTTATCAGTAGTCTCCATGACAAGGACCAGGTGTGGTTAAACAATGGCTGGATGACTCATCCAACATTTTGGATTGATTATCAAGGGAAGCTAATTCAATTCCCAATGCTGGGAAATTATCTCCAGCTGATTAAATTTAAAAATCTCAGACAGTTTTCCATCAGAATCAGATTTATTCGCAGCATTGTCAAGGGCCCCTCTCATCCCTCCCACAAGTCTCTCTGATCTCCTGTCGTCAGGCAGAAAGGACTGCCATTCACAGGGTAAATACAAGCAGGCTTTTCCCACTGAGTTTGGGTACGACTAGAACTAGGTTAAGGGTGAAAGTGAAATATTTAAGAGGTATCTGAGGGGACTTTCTTCACTCAGAGGGCGATGTGAGTGTGGAAGGAGCTGGTGGATGTGGGCTCGACTGCAATATTAAGAAGAGAAGTTTGGATAGGTACATGGACTGGAGGGATATGGTCCAGGTCTGGGTCAATGGGGCTAGGTAGAATAACAGTTTGGCACGGACTAGATGGGCCAAAGGGTCTGTTTCTGTGCTGGTGTGCTCTATGTCTCTTTACGTTCTGAGTGTTGTCTGTCCCTCTCTGCAAGCTAGGTTTTCATCGCACCTGTACCTCACTGTACTCGTGCACGTGACAATAAACTCGACTCCCAACCTACTCATCTGCCCGGGAGGGGTTTTAATTGTTTGCTGTTACCCCTCTCGGGGCTGTCTGACGAATCAACCCTTAGCCCAGCCCCGGCCCTGGTGGACCTGCTCCTGGATCTTCTCGTGGCTCGGTATAGTAAAACTGCTTTTCCCTCCCTCGTACTCCCCGAGCAAGTAAACTTCTGAGGAAGAAGGAAAGATAAAACGGAAGTCTAACGCTGTGTAAATGTTCTCCAGAAGTGCAGGAGATTAGTCTTCCGCACCCAGAACTCGAGGGCACCCCTCCCTTGCCGCATTATATGTGTGACACAGTAGCGTAACAGTTAGTGTAAGGCTTCACGGCACTAGTGACCTGGGTTCAATTCCCACCGCTACCTGTAAGGTGTTTGTACGTTCTCCCCGTGATCGTGTGGGTTTCCTCCAGATGCTCCCATTTCTTCCCATGTCCCAAAGACATATGAGTTAGGGTTAGTAAGCTGTGAGTATGCAATGTGTTGGTGCTGTACGCCTGGTGACACTTGCAGTCCGTCCCCCACACATCTCCAGCTGTGTCGGTCAGTGATGCAAACAACACATCTTACTAACACAGGAGATTCTGCAGATGCTGGAAATCCAGAGCAACGCACACAAAATGCTGGAGAAACTCAGCAGATCAGGCAGCATCTATGGAGAGGAATAAATAGTCGATGTCTTGGGCGAAGACCCTGAAACATGGACTGTTCATTTCTCTGCTTCCAGACCTGCTGAGTTCCTCCAGCATTTTGCATGTGTTGAAACGCATTTCCCTGTAAGTTTCAACATTTCAATGTGTAGTACTTGAGACAAATAAAGCTAATCTTTCCTTCTCTCATCTTGTAACACCCTTTAACAAATTTGCTTCCCAGAAACAAATGGATTTAACAATAAGTCAGATTCCATTATTACCTTAAACATCCCCAGCGTGAACACAGCCAATCTCAAGACTTATGAAGTCTTGTTACTGGGTATGAATTCGAAGATGTTATCTCAACAACCAGGAGAGCGGAGCAGTGGGGTTAATTTTGGATTACTTCCATAAAGAGAGTCTGAGAGGAAGTCGAGGACCGATGTCTGCTTGTCACCAGAGGCTGGAAGCCTGTCCTGTGGTTAAAAGACTCTGTGTGCTGGTGGATGGGAGGGAGGAACGGGGTTGTTTTGTTGCTTGTCGTGTTCTTTGCTGTTCTGCTGAGCATTGTGGGCATGTTACAGGACTGTGCAAAAATCATAGGCACCTCTACATAGCTAGAGTGGCTAAGACTTCTGCACGGTACTGTAGTAATCTTACGTGTCGCACTGTACTGCTGCTGCGAGAAAAAAAACAAATTTCATGACCTCTGTGAGTGATGATAAACCTGATTCTGAAATGGGGCTCTATTGTGGACTGAGAGTGGGAAAAGGGGAAGGGAGAGGGGAGGGAGTGGGAATCACCATTCTGTAATGATCAATAAACCAATTGTTTGCAGTCGACCTTGCCTGGTGTCTCAGGGCTGGGTGTATCTGCACCTGTGCCATCCCCACATCCCTGACACTCCTTCTCCACCATCTGTCCCACACTCCTCCTGTAGCACTCTATCCTCACCATTCCCAACACTTCAATCATTTTGCATTTAAATAGACTTAATTTTGAGGATACGAGTCAGCCCTTGTTTCCGAGAACAACGAGAGCGCCCCAAGCTGGTTCCAGCTTCCCTTCCCCCCCCCCCAAACTTTCCCTAATGGAAAAGCACAGTGTCCATGTGGAATCTGACCATGTGCTCTGCACACCCGCGCCTACTCCTTCCCTCCCCCACCTTCTTATCCTCGCTTCCTCCCCTTCCCCTCCAGTCCTGGTGAAGGGTCTCGGCCTCTTTATTCCTCTCGGTAAGGGCCGCCTGGCCCTCAGTGTGTGTTACTCCGGATTTCCAGCACCTGCAGAGTCGCAGGTGTCTGTAGTGATTCACCACTCTGTGGCTAAAAAAATTCCTCCTCATCTCTATTCTAAAGGGACAACCCTCCATTCTGGGGCTGTGTCCTGTACTGATGGAAACATCCTCTCCACGTCCACTCGATCCAGGCCTATCAGTATCCGGTAGGTTTCAATGGAAGGGGAGAGAGGGAGGGGAGGGGAAGGGTGGGGACAGGAGGGGAGGGGATGGATGGAGATGGGAGGAGAGGGGAGGGGAAGAATGGAGATGGGAGGAGAGGGGAGAGGAAGGATGGAGACAGGAGGGGAGGGAGAGGGGAGGGGATGGATGTAGATGGGAGGGGAGGGGAGGGGAGAGAGAGGGGAAGGAAGTGGAGGGGATGGATGGAGATGGGAGGGGAAGGATGGAGACAGGAGGGGAGGGAGAGGGGAGTGGAGGAGATGGGTGGAGATGGGGGAGGGGTGGGGAAGGAGGGAGAGGGGAGGGGAAGGGATGGATGGATGGAGATGGGAGGGGAGGGAAGGGAGAGGGGAAGGGAGTGGAGGGGATGGATGGAGATGGGAGGGGAAGGATGGAGACAGGAGGGGAGGGAGAGGGGAGTGGAGGAGTTGGGTGGAGATGGGTGGTGATGGGAGGGGAGGGGAAGGGATGGATGGATGGAGATGGGAGGGGAGGGAAGGGAGTGGAGGGGATGGATGGAGATGGGAGGGGAGTGGAGGAGATGGGTGGAGGGGAAGGGTGGGAAAGGAGGGAGAGGGGAGGGGAAGGGATGGAGAAAGGAGGGGAGGAAGAGGGGTGGAGGAGATGGGAGGGGAGGGGAGTGGAGGAGATGGGTGGTGATGGGAGGGGAGGGGAAGGGATGGATGGAGATGGGAGGGGAGGGAAGGGAGAGGGGAAGGGAGTGGAGGGGATGGATGGAGATGGGTGGTGATGGGAGGGGAGGGGTGGGAAAGGAGGGGGGGAAGGGAGTGGAGGGGATGGATGGAGATGGGTGGTGAGGGGAGGGGTGGGAAAGGAGGGGGGGAAGGGATGGATGGATGGAGATGGGAGGGGAGGGAAGGGAGAGGGGAAGGGAGTGGAGGGGATGGATGGAGATGGGAGGGGAAGGATGGAGACAGGAGGGGAGGGGGGAGTGGAGGAGATGGGTGGAGATGGGAGGGGAGGGGTGGGGAAGGGATGGATGGATGGAGATGGGAGGGGAGGGGAGGGAGAGGGGAAGGGAGTGGAGGGGATGGATGGAGATGGGAGGGGAGGGGAGTGGAGGAGATGGGTGGAGATGGGAGGGGAGGGGAGTGGAGGAGGGGTGGTGATGGGAGGGGAGGGGAAGGGATGGATGGAGATGGGAGGGGAGGGATGGAGACAGGAGGGGAGGGAGAGGGGAGTGGAGGAGGGGTGGAGATGGGAGGGGTGGGGAAGGGATTGATGGATGGAGATGGGAGGGGAGGGGAGGGAGAGGGGAAGGGAGTGGAGGGGATGGATGGAGATGGGAGGGGAGGGGAGTGGAGGAGATGGGTGGTGATGGGAGGGGAGGGGAGGGGATGGATGGAGGCTGAGGAGATGAGTATATCTCCCGTTATTGAATCCTGGTGTCTTGGCATCCCATGTCCGATCTCCAGCTCCCCACGGTCAGACAGAGGGCAGAGTGATCAAACACCACAGTGATTACTCCCACAGTTGGTAAAACTCGCTGAGACATGACTCGGGTAGGGATGGTATTAGTGAACTTGTGCCATGTGCCAACATGAAATTCAACTCTATCCCGAGGCAGTGGAGGTTTTGCCGTGAATCCACCACAGGACATGGGACAGGCACCTGTCCTGTGATCGAGGTTCGATTCCCGTTATTATCTGTGAGGAGTTTGTACGTTCTCCCCATGACCGTGTGGGTTTCCTCTGGGTGCTCCGGTTTCCTCCCACATCTTGAAGACGTACAGATTAGGGCTGGTGAGTTGTGGGCATGCTGTGTTGGCACTGGATTTCGAAGTTCACGTGATAAATAAAACTAATCTTTAATCTCTCACACTCAAGCCAGGTCCAGGACTCGAGGCCCGGGGTAACGGAGTGATCTACCGCTCCCTGGTGGGCACTGCTGCTACTGCAGCCTCTGATCCCAGGACAGAGGGGTCACCCCTCACCCAGAAAGAGAGGCACTGTTGCAAAGGCTCCAGGAGCTAGTGTCCGGGTGAACCCGTCCCAGCTGAGCCCCAAGGGAAAGTTTCAGCTGTATCCCAGCGTCTCCAGTCTCCCGTATCCCAATGTCGCCAGTCTCCCGTATCCCAGTGTTCCCAGTCTCCTGTATCCCAGCATCTCCAGTCTCCCGTATCCCAGCGTCTCCAGTCTCCCGTATCCCAGTGTTCCCAGTCTCCCGTATCCCAGTGATCCCAGTCTCCCGTATCCCAGTGTCCCTAGTCTCCCGTATCCCAGTGTTCCCAGTCTCCCATATCCCAGTGTCCCTAGTCTCCCGTATTCCAGTGTCCCCAGTCTCTCATCTCCCAGTGTCTCCGGACTCAAAGAGCAGTTGGGGAGAGAGAGAAAATGAAAGGTCACTGGGGAGGAAGATCACAGCTAGAAGCCGAAAGTGGGGTTGTTATTACTGAGTCCTGATGGAAAATCACAGAAGGTCGATTTATTTCAACATTGCTTTCTTAAATATTTGTACTGGCTTCTTTCTTTGAATTACAAACTGTTTTGCAAGGAAACAGTATTTTCCCTGTGACTCAGCATCCTGGGACACTCAATTACTGAAAATAGAAGTTTTGCCAAACAGAGAAGAAATATCAGCTGATCGAATCTCTTGTGGTCCTTTTTGGCAGAGTGGTGTCACATGACTGAGTGTCACATGATCAAATATTCCCAATGTAACAGCTCGGAGCTGAAAGGCTGGCTTTTATGTCTAAACTAGAACTGAGGAATGAAGTTTTGCATCTATTTCTTTCTTTCACATCCCCACCATACTCACTGCACATTTTAGGAAGATAACTGAAGTGGGAGTAGGCTCTTTGGAGCACAGGCCTATTCTCCATACAGTACGATTGGCATTGGTATTGCTTTATTAAACACCTTGTCTTGCCTACTATTTATACAGATCAAATCATTACACAGCGCATTGATCTAGAAAAAGGTAAATCAACAACAATGCAGAATAAGCTACCAAAGACAACTTGGCAAGGACCAATAAAAAGGAGAAGGTGTAGTTGCCATTGTGGGAGAGCGGGCCAGTGTTAGAGTGGGGAGTTCAGGTCTTGGCTCATGAAGTTTTCGGTGAGGAGGGAGTAGGCCTGCGGGGAGATCTGTTTGGTTATTTATTCTTTTGTTCTTTCTTACTGCGCATTTAGAGTAGTGGGGATGGAGTGGATGGGGATGGGGATGGAGTGGATGGAGTGGATGGGGATGGGGATGGAGTGGATGGGGATGGAGTGGATGGGGATGGAGTGGATGGGGATGGGGATGGAGTGGATGGGGATGGAGTGGATGGGGATGGGGATGGGGATGGGGATGGAGTGGATGGGGATGGGGATGGGGATGGGGATGTCGGACAGGGTACTGGAGTGCTCCTCCTGTGGGATGAGGGAGGCAGGTAGACCGCCCAGTGCCCCTGATGACTACAGCTGCAGCTTCTAACACTCCAAGTGAGGGAGTTAGAGCTGGAACTGGATAAACTCCGTATCATTCGGGAGGCTGAGTGGTTGACGGATAAGACATACAGGGAGGTAGTTACGCCCAAGGTGCAGGACACAGGTAACTGGGTGACAATTAGGAGGGGAAAAGGGGATAGACAGCCAATGCCAAGTACCCCCGTGTGCCATTCCACTCAACAGCAGGTTTGCATGTTTTTCGGGGGTAATGACCTAGCACAGGTAAGACACAGCAGTCAGGTTTCAGGCACTGCGTCTGGCTCTCTGACTCCAAAGGGAAGGGGAGACAAGAGGCGATCTGCAGTGATGGGGACTTGTTGGTTTGGGGAACAGAAAGGAGGTTCTGTGGATGACAGTGAGATTCCCAGATGACTTTGTTGCCTCCTGGGTGCCAGGTTCAGAGGCATCTCAGATCGAGTCTACGACATTCTCCAGTGGGAAGGTGAGCGGCCAGAGGTCATGGGTAGGAAGGGTGATGAGGTCCTGCAAAGTGAGTTCAGGGAGTTAGGTAAACACGAGGAAATCTGCAGACGCTGGAAATTCAAGCAACACACACAACATGCTGGTGGAACGCAGCAGGCCGGGCAGCATCTATGGGGAGAAGTACAGTTGACGCTTTGGTAACTGAAAGAAGAGATGGTATCTCTGCCTGAAACGTTGACTGAACTTCTTCCCATAGACGCTGCCTGGCCTGCTGCGTTCCACCAGCATTTTGTGTGTGTTGCTTGAATTTTCAGCATCTGCAGATTTCCTCGTGTTTGAGATTGTGATAGTAGGTGATTTTAACTTTCCACATATTAACTGGAACTCCCTATACTGTAAAAGGGCTGGATGGGAATGAGTTTGTCAAATGTGTCAGGAATGTTTCCTTAATCAATACATAGAAGTCCCAACTAGAGAGAGAGTGATTCTAAATCTCCTATTAAGGAATGAGACAGGACAGGTGACAGAAGTTTGTGTAGGGGAACACTTTGCATCTAGCGCTCATAATGCCATTAGTTTCAAGTTAATTAGTGAAAAGGCCGGGTCTAGGGGAAGGCCAATTTTGGTGGTATCTGAAATGATCTGGCAAGCGTGGATTGGAACAGGTCGTTTTCTGGCAAAGGCGTACATGGGTAAGTGGGAAGCCTTCAAAAGTGAAATTTTGAGAGTACGGGGTATGTTCCTGTTAGAAGAAAAAGCAAGGATAACATGTAATGGAACCTTGGTTTTTGAGAGATATTGAGTCGCTGGTTAAGAAAAAGATGGCAGTGCATAGCAGGTATGGGAGGGCAGGAACAAATGAGGCACTTGAGGAGTATAAGAAATGAAAGAGGGAGATCAGGAGGGCAAGAAGAATGCATGGGGTTGCCCTCGCAGACAATGTGAAGGGGAACCCCAAGGGCTTCCGAAGATATATTAAGAACAAAAGGACAGCAAGGGACAAAAGAGTCTGTACATTCTCCCCGTGACTGCGTGGGTTTCCTCTGGGTGCTCCAGTTTCTCCCCACAGTCCAGAGACTTTCCAGTTGATAGGTTAGTTGGCCAGTGTAAATTGTCCCTTGATTAGGCTAGGGGAGGTCACTGGCCTATCTCAGTAAATAACAAAATTGGTCCTCTGGGAGATCAATCTATGCACAGAGCCGAAAGAGATGGGGGAGATCTTAGATGGATATGTTTGCATTTGTATGTACCTGGGAGACGGGTACAGAGTCTACAGGTGTAAGGTAATACAACAATGAGATCATGGGCCCCATATAGATTACTGAGGAGGAGGTGTTTGCTGTCTTCAGGCAAATTAGGCAGGATAGATCCCCAGGGCCTGACAATGTGTTTCTTCACACCCTGTGGAAGGCTAGTGCAGAAACTGCAGGGATATTTAAATCATCCTTAGCCACAGTGAGGTGCCAGAGGATTTATGTTGTTCCATTGTTTAAGAAAGGCCCAAAGAATAGACCAGGAAATGATAGGCTGGTGAGCCTGCCATTGGTTTTGGGAAAGTTATTGCTCCAAGGGACCAGATATACGACTGATTAGGGATAGTCGACATGGTGTTGGATCTTGTGATTTCTGATCTGCAGGTTTTGTTAAGGAGTCCAAGAATGAGTCAAGACTTGTTGCTTCACGACAATTTCTGTCTGTCTGTCTAGGTACCATATCCAATGTGGACGTTGGTGATCATGGTTTTCCATACAGATCTATCCCTCGTTCTTTGGATGACTTCCATTTCCTCGATGTGTAGCCACCAGGCTAGGCTTTTGATGTACATCAGCCGAGGTCTTCCTCTCGGTTTGCTCCCCTCGATCTTTCCAGAGAGTGTGAGTTCATCTTTCCACATGATGTGTCCTAGGAATCTGCGTTGTCTTTCTCTCATTGTTGGTATGAGTGATCTAACTGCCTGGGCTCTTCTGAGAACTTCTTCATTTGATGTGTGTGTAGTCCATGATACTTATAACATTCTCCTGTAGAACCATAATTCAGCTGCTTCTAGTCTCTTTTCCATTGCTGAGGAAATGGTCCCATTCACTTCCATAAGTCAGGATAGAATACTGAAAGGCTAGATTTACTGGAAGTTTACTGAAAGTTTAAAACAAAGAAACAAGCACAAAGCACAGTTGAACAGAAACTAAAGAATGTAAGAACTAAGAGAACTAGGATGGTGATTTTTGCAGAGACAGACACTTTTATATTGAGTTAAGCTAAGTTCCTGAGGGCCCATTGGAAGACCATAAGACAAAGGAGCAGAAGTCGGCCATTCGGCCTATTGAGTCTGCTCTGCCATTTTATCATGAGCTGATCCAATCTCCCCTTTAGTCCCATTCCCCCGCCTTCTCACCATAACCTTTGATACCCTGGCTACTCAGATACCTATCAATCTCTGCCTTAAATACACCCAATGACTTGACCTCCACTGCCGCCTGTGGCAACAAATTCCACAGGTTCACCACCCTCTGGCTAAAATAATTTCTTCGCATCTCTGTTCTGAATGGGCACCCTGCAATCCTCAAGTCATGTCCTCTCATACTAGACTCTCCCACCATGGGAAACAACTTTGCCACATCCACTCTGTCCATGCCTTTCAACATTCAAAATGTTTCTATGAGGTCCCCCCTCATTCTTCTAAACTCCAAGGAGTACAGTCCAAGAGCGGTCAAATGTTCCTCATATGTTAACCCTCTCATTCCCAGAATCATTCTAGTGAATCTTCCCTGAACCCTCTGCAATGTCAGCACATCCTTTCTTAAATAAGGAGCCCAAAACTGCACACAGTACTCCAAGTGAGGTCTTACCAGTGCCTTATAGAGCCTCAACATCACATCCCTGCTCCTATACTCTATTCCTCTAGAAATGAATGCCAACATTGCATTCGCCTTCTTCACCACCGACTCAACCTGGAGGTTAACCTTAAGGGTATCCTGCACGAGGACTCCCAAGTCCCGTTGCATCTCAGAACTTTGAATTCTCTCCCCATTTAAATAATTGTCTGCCCGTTTATTTCTTCTACCAAAGTGCATGACCGTACACTTTCCAACATTGTATTTCATTTGCCACTTCTTTGCCCATTCTCCCAATCTATCCAAGTCTCTCTGCAGACTCTCTATTTCCTCAGCACTACCGGCCCCTCCACCTATCTTTGTATCATCAGCAAACTTAGCCACAAAGCCATCAATTCCATAATCCAAATCGTTGATATACAACGTAAAAAGAAGCGGCCCCAACACAGACCCCTGTGGAACACCACTGGTAACTGGCAGCCAATCAGAATGGGATCCCTTTATTCCCACTCTCTGTTTCCTGCCAATCAGCCAATGCTCTATCCATGTATGTAACTTTCCCGTAATTCCATGGGCTCTTATCTTGTTTAGCAGCCTCATGTGCGGCACCTTGTCAAAGGCCTTCTGAAAATCCAAATACACAACATCCACTGCATCTCCCTTGTCTAGCCTACTTGTAATTTCCTCAAAAAATTGCAATAGGTTTGTCAGGCGGGATTTTCCTTTAAGGAAACCATGCTGAGTTCTGCCTATCTTGTCATATGCCTCCAGGTACTCCGTAACCTCATCCTTGACAATCGACTCCAACAACTTCCCAACCACCGATGTCAAGCTAACAGGTCTATAATTTCCTTTTTGCTTCCTTGCCCCCTTCTTAAATAGCGGAGTGACATTTGCAATCTTCCAATCCTCCGGAACCAGGCCAGAATCTATCGACTTTTGAAAGATCATTGCTAATGCCTCCACAATCTCCACAGCTACTTCCTTCAGAACACGAGGGTTCATTCCATCTGGTCAGGGAGATTTATCTACCCTTAGACTATTCAGCTTCCTGAGTACTTTCTCTGTCGTAATTGTGACTGTGCACACTTCTCTTCCCTGACACCCTTGAGTGTCCGATATACTGCTGATGTCTTCCTCAGTGAAGACTAATGCAAAATACTCGTTCAGTTCCTCTGCCATCTCCTTATCTCCTATTACAATTTCTCCAGACATAGCATGTTTAACAGTTAGCCAATGAGAAATGAAAGGTGATCAACTGTTATGTTTTTTACTACCAGTAGGTGGAGTCTAACACCACATATTATGAAAAATACAAGCTATATGTGTACACTGTAGGCCGAAATGAGTTAGCTATTACTGTGAATACAAGCTAACAGCAACATAACTCTACGATGCATAGGAACAATGATGAGAAGGCCATTACTAGTCAATAAATAGGTCTAAAATAATTCAGATTACGACAAAAACATGAAAGTTTGAATGTTTTTTATTGGGGGACTTTCTAGAATGCCTATGAGACGGCTTTTTAGAGCAGCTCATGGTTGAGCCCACTAGGAGATCAGCTATTCTGGATTGGATGCTGTGCAATGAATCGGAATTGATTAGAGAGCTTAAGGCAAAAGAACCTGTGGTGAACTACGTATACCTGTCCCCCTGAAGACACGCCCCCCCCGCTGACTGCTCCTGTGGCTCCTCCCACAGACCCCGGTATAAAGGCGATTGGAGGCACAGACCCTCCCTCCGTCTCCAGGATGTTGTGTGGTGGTCAATTGCTGCTTGTGCTTTCTTCCAGCCAATAAAAGCCTACCTTAACCCACGTCTCAGAGTTATTGATGGTGCATCAGAACCCTTAGGGGAAAGTGATCGTAATATGATCAAATTCACCCTGAAATTTGAGGAATAGCTAAAGTCAAATGTATCAGTGTTACAGTGGAGTAAAGGGAATTACAGAGGCAAGAGAGAGGAGTTGGCCAGAATTGATTGGAAAAGAACACAGGCAGGGATGATGGCAGAGCAGCAACGGCTGGGATTTGTGCATCAGTCTTCACTGTGGAAGACACTAGCAGTGTGGTGTAAGTTCCAGGTGTCAGCGGATATGAAGTAACTAGAGAGAAGGTCTGAAGGTAAATAAGTCACCTGGACCAGAAGGTGTACGCCCTAGAGTTCTGAAAGAGGTGGCTGAAGAGATTGTAAAGGCATTAGTAATGATCTTTCAAGAAACACTTGATTCTGGAATGGTTGCGGAAGACTAGAAAATTGCAAATGTCACTCCACTCTGCAAGAAGGGAGAGCGGCAGATGAAAGGAAACTATAGGCCAGTTAGTCAAACCAAAGTAGTTGGGAAGATGTTGGAGTCAATTGTTAAGGATGTGGTTTTAGAATACTTGGAGGCACATAGTAAAATAGACCGTCACCAGAGCAGTTTCCTCAAGGGAAGATCTTGCCTGACAAATTTCTTGGAATTCTTTGAAGAAATAACAAGCAGGATAGACAAAGGAGAATCGGTTGAGGTTGTGTTTTTGAACTTTCAGAAGACCTTGGACAGGTGCCAGACACGAGGCTGCTTGACAAGCAGCTGAGCCCATGGTGTAACGGGAGATTCCAGCATGGATAAAGCAATGGCTGATTGGCAGGAGGCAAAGAGTGGGAATAAAGGGGGCCTTTTCTGATTGGCTGTCAGTGACTAGTGGTGTTCCACAGGGGTCTGTGTTGGGACCGATTTTATTAATGTTATATGTCAATGATTTGGATGACTTTATTGCAAAGTTTGCAGGCACTATGAAGATAGGTGGAGGGGCAGGTAGTTTTGAGGAAATAAGAGTGGCTACAGAAGAACTTAGACAGATTAGGAATATGGGCAAAGAAATGGCAGATGTAATACGGGTTTGGGATAAAGGTCATGCACTTTAGTTAGAAGAAATGAAAGGGTTGACTATTTTCTAAATGGAGAGAAAATACAAAAAAAACGGAGACACAAAGGGACTTGGGAGTCCTTGCGCAGGATTCCCTAAAGGTTAATTTGCAGGTTGAGGCCGTGGTGAGGAAGGCAAATGCAATGTTAGTATTCATTCCAAGAGGACTAGAACAGTGGTCGACAGCCTCCGGGCCATGGACCGATACCGGGCCGCGAAGCATGCAGGGGTGCAGTGGTAGGCGGAACGCACCCGGCACATTTTTAAGAAAAAAGCCAAAATAAACAAGCTAATTAATTAGGTGCCACCTGGCGTTTAAATGTCGGCCCAGATCAGAGGCGACCAGAGGTTGGGGACCACTGGACTAGAATATAAAAAGAAGGATGTAATGTTGAGAGATTATAAAGCACTGATGAGGTCTCACTTAAGTATTGTGAGCAGTTTTGGGCCCCATATCTAAGAAAGGATGTGCTGAAACTGCAGAGGGTTCAAAGGAGGTTCATGAAAATGATTCCAGGATTGAATGGCTTGTCATATGAAGAGTGTTTGATGGCTCTGGGCCTGCATTCACTGGAATTCACAAGAATGAGGGGTGACTCCATTGAATCCTAATGAATGGTGAAAGACCTTGGAGGTGGAGAGGATGTTTCCTATGGTGGGAGAGTCTAAGAGAGGAGGACACAGCTTGAGAATAGAGGGACATCCTTTTAGAACAGAGATGAGGAGGAATTTCTTTAGCCAGTGAGTGGTGAATCTGTGGAATTTATTGACACAGGTGGATGTGGAGCCCAAGTCTTTATGTATATTTAAGGCAGAAGTCAATAGATTCTTGATTGGTCATGGCATGAAGAGATATGGGGAGAAGTCAGGAGATTGAACCTAGAGGAAAATTGGATCAGCCATGATGAAATTGTGGAACAGACTCGATGGGCCAAATGGCCTAATTTTGCTCCTACATCTTATGGAAAATAAGACAATTACCTGTATTAATACTGACAGGCATCCAAGCAAATTTAATGTTTACCAAGGAAGCAAAAATTTAGCTCACACTAGTACAAACTTAGATTGAAATTGTGTTGACAAAATATTTTAAGCTATAACAAACAAATTAACACAAAGGCCTATCACATATTGGTCAGTCTATAACTAGAAACACAGAAACATAGAAAACCTATAGCACAATACAGGCCGTTTGGCCCACAAAGTTGAGCCGAACATGTACCTACCTTAGAAATTACTAGGCTTACCCATAGTCCTCTATTTTTCTAAGCTCCATGTACCCATCCAAAAGTCTGTTTCCAGCAGCCCATTCCATGCACTCACCAATCTCTCAGTAAAAAACTTACCCCTGACATCTCCTCTGTACCTACTCCCCAGCACCTTAAACCTGTGCCCCCTTGTGGCAACCATTTCAGCTCTGGGAAAAAGCCTCTGACTATCCACACGATCAATGCCTCTCATCATCTTGTACACCTCTATCAGGTCACTTCTCATCCTCCATCACTCCAAGGAGAAAAGGCTGAGTTCACTCAATCTATTCTCATAAGGCATGCTTCCCAATCCAGGCAACATCCTTGTAAATCTCCTCTGCACCCTTTCTATGGCTTCCACATCCTTCCTGTAGTGAGGCGACCAGAACTGAGCCCAGTGTTGGAGCTGATGCCGGGTAATCAATTCAGTTTGCTTCACTTTGTTTAATCACAGCACTGAAACCATTCTGCGCTGAAGAACCAGCCCAAGCAAAAATAAATTAAAAACAAATAAATATCCACACAACATCCAAGGAAAGCTGTGAACTGTATCCTTCTTGTCCATTTCTCCAATATTGTGTGCCCACAGGCTAACATTCCTGGTCGGTGGTCTGAATGAGGATTTTCTGATATTCGTTTGTCTTTACAAATTGGATTCTGTGAGCATTTCCACCATGTTCTTCCACTCCTTTTCTCCTTCTTCAATCCTGCTCTCTCTTGAGAATGTCTACCCCGCTGACCCCTTTTTTTCTGGGGCATCTTATTGGCAAAAAAGTTAAGACAAATTCCATTGGCTAATTGAACAAGCTTAACTTACTAATCAGCTGAGTTTTTATTTTAAACAGCAAAGTTTTTTTCTCTCTCTCACCCCCTCTCCCTCTCACCCTACTCTCCCACCCTCCTCCCCTCCCCTCTCCTAAGTGTCTGGCTCTGTGCTGTAGCATTCTATGACCATCAGGCTGGTGATACACAGCCCTGAAGTCCCTCTCCACCAGACTGAGGAAAAGCTACTTCCCTTTGATGCACCATCAATAACTCACTCTGAGGCGTAAGAAGCAAGATATCGGCTTTTATTGACTGGAAGAATGAACAACACTACATCCTGGAGAATGAGGCCGGGCTCAGGCCTCAACTGCCTTTATACAGGGGTCTGTGGGAGGAGCCACAGGAGCAGTCCAGACAGGTATATGTAGTTCACCACACCCTTCAACCATCCCGTCCCCATGGCGCAATGCCTTACAGTACCAGCGACCTGGGTTCAATTCCCGTGCTCCCTGTAAGGAGTTTGTACTTTCTCCCCTTGACCCCGAGGGTTTCCTTCCACAGTCCAAAGACATTCCGGTTAATTGGTCATTGTAAATTGTCCTGTGATTAGGCGAGGATTTAATTGGGGATTTGTGGGTGGCGTAGCTCAAAAGGTCAGAAGGGCCTACTCTGTACTGAATGTCAGTAAAAAATATAAAGAAACTTTAATAGCAGCTCTGCAGTACAATGGACTTTTTAAAAATTCTAGTAGTCTTTTCTTGAATAAGTTACGCTGTCTTCCTGTATGCTGTCTCTCTAACATTATGAGCTTCTGGTGCAACTAAGTTTTTCATTGCACCTGTGCAATATACATGTGAATTTGACAATAAAATCATCACTGTTCTATGTTAACCCTCCTAAAACCGTGATCCCAAACGGCTGCTGCCGGTTATCTAAGGCTTCCTTATGGTTTATTTGGAAAAGGAAGGTTTATTACAAAAAACGTTGAGGTCGGTATAAAAAAAAATCAAAGTCTCGCTAAGTTTTGTCAGGTAAATGTGCATTAATTTCCACACGTGAAGACCACGGAGAAGAGTGGGAGGCGCCGAGTTGAGGCACATTCACAGCAACACCAGTGATCGCGGTCGCGTTTTGAGTCGCTGTTGGTTTGTCCCTCGCCGGCCGCCGGAACGCAACCCTGACGGCTGCATTAAGTCGGTACGGAAGTAAGGAGCACGGAAGTAAGGAGCGCGGAGAGGAGAGGGAGGGATGAGGGAGAGGAGAGGGAGGGATGAGGGAGAGGAGAGGGAGGGATGGAGGAGAGGGATGAGGGAGAGGAGAGGGAGGGATGAGGGAGAGGGGAGGGAGGGATGGAGGAGAGGGATGAGGGAGGGATGGAGGAGAGGGAGAGGGGATGGAGGAGAGGGATGAGGGAGAGGAGAGGGAGGGATGAGGGAGAGGAGAGGGAGGGATGAGGGAGAGGGGAGGGAGGGATGGAGGAGAGGGATGAGGGAGAGGGAGGGATGGAGGAGAGGGATGAGGGAGAGGAGAGGGAGGGATGGAGGAGAGGGATGAGGGAGAGGGGAGGGAGGGATGGAGGAGAGGGATGAGGGAGAGGAGAGGGAGGGATGAGGGAGAGGGGAGGGAGGGATGGAGGAGAGGGATGAGGGAGAGGGAGGGATGGAGGAGAGGGATGAGGGAGAGGAGAGGGAGGGATGGAGGAGAGGGATGAGGGAGAGGGGAGGGAGGGATGGAGGAGAGGGATGAGGGAGAGGAGAGGGAGGGATGAGGGAGAGGGGAGGGAGGGATGGAGGAGAGGGAGGGATGGAGGAGAGGGATGAGGGAGAGGGGAGGGAGGGATGGAGGAGAGGGATGAGGGAGAGGGGAGGGAGGGATGGAGGAGAGGGATGAGGGAGAGGGGAGGGAGGGATGAGGGAGAGGGGAGGGAGGGATGGAGGAGAGGGATGAGGGAGAGGAGAGGGGGGGATGAAGGAGAGGGATGAGGGAGAGGAGAGGGAGGGATGAGGGAGAGGAGAGGGAGGGATGGAGGAGAGGGATGAGGGAGAGGGGAGGGAGGGATGGAGGAGAGGGATGAGGGAGAGGGGATGGGAGGGACGGGGGATATGGGAGGGGACGTAACCGGACAGGGAGGGGATGTGGAGAGGAGAAGGGATGGGATCTGGGGAGAGGTGAGGGGAGGGGACGAGGAGGAGAGGAAGGGAGAGGAAGGTGGTGGAGAGGGGAATGAATGGAGAGGAGCGGGAGAATTGGGTCATTCCCTGGAGGAACAAGAGCTCAGGATTGGAGGGGGTAAGTGCGTGGATGTTGGGTTGGATTTGGAGAAAGGGCTGGTATTGGTTGGGGGTGGGGAATAGGAACGCCGTGGGTTGAGGGGAGAGAGGTTGATCAGCAGAGAGAGAGAGAGTGGCCATGCGGGGAAGGAGAGGCTAGATAGATAGATAGATTGATAGATACTTTATTCATCCCCATGGGGAAATTCAACATTTTTTCCAATGTCCCATACACTTATTGTAGCAAAACTAATTACATACAATACTTAACTCAGTATAAATATGATATGCATCTAAAATCACCCTCTCAAAAAGCATTAATAAATAGCTTTTAAAAAGTTCTTAAATAGTTTACTAAAATACATTGAATGGTAACTTAAGCTCAGTCCTAACCCCGACACTTTAACATATCTTGCCCCTGGCGGTTGAATTGTAAAGCCGAATGGCATTGGGGAGTAATGATCTCTTCATCCTGTCTGAGGAGCATTGCATCGATAGCAACCTGCCGCTGAAGATCGGCTAGGTTTATTGTCCTTGGAGAAGAGAAAGCCAAGATAAGAATGTTTGAGGGAGGGAGTTTAGGGAAAGTGTGTGTGTGTGCGTGTGTAAGTGTAAGAGTAAGCATGAGCCAGATCATACATTGCTGTCAGTGTGAGAGAGAGCAGATGGACGTTGAACAGGATAAGTGCAGTTGGGCCCCAGTCTCTATCCTTCCTGCACAAGGACAATGTTCTGCCAAGTTCACCTAGTAACTAATGTTTGATGGTTACCTTCTGTTAAAGAAATTGTGCACAGGCATTGGAGTTTATTATCACTGGCATGTGTTGTGAAATTTCATTAAGAGGCATTCATTAATATCCTACTATGCACCCTTGACAGGGTAGATGTAGAGATGTTTTCACCACAGGGAGATCAAACTCAGGGGAGGTTGTAACAACATGAGATGTCGATCTCATAAAACTAAGATGCTTTGAAATTTCCTGTAGGCCTTTAACTCTTCCACCTATTACCTCCTGACTTCTCGCTTCATCCCTCCTCTCTCACCCCGTTTCACCAATCACCTGCCAGCTTGTTCTCCTCCCCCATTTTCTTAATCCAGCCTCTTCCTCATTCCTTTCCAGCCCTGGTGAATGATCTCGATTGTTTATTCCTTTCCCTGAATGCTGCCTGACTTGCTGAATTTCTCCAACATTCGGTGCGTGTTGACCAATATTACTTGATGGCTTTGAGATGAAGCTTGCAAACTTGGTTTCATTATGGAGTAGGGAGTGTTGATGTGTAAGGTGAGACATTTTTTTGGTGTCTGTGATTTTTTTTCTCTCTCATCTTTCATTCCCCTCAAATTTTAATGAAATTATGTTATAGCTTTCCAAGCTTTATTAAGTTCTCTTCATTTTAAGTTCCAAATTTAACAGATGCACAGGAGTGACAGTCAAAGTTCAATGAATGTGTCACCATCTTGCTGAAACAGACCAAGATCAGCTTCAGGTCCCACACCAACAGGTTCAGGAATGGTTAATACTCTTCAACCATCAGGCATATGAACCAGTGAGGATAACTTTACTCACCTCAACACTGAACTGATTTCAAAACTTATGTGCTCTCTTGCAAGGACTTTACAACTCATGTTATCAATCTTTTTTTTTGTATTTGGCATTTGTTTTCTCTTTTTCACATTGGTTGTTTGTCAGTCTTTCTAGTTTTTAATTAATTCTATTCTATTTCTTTTACTGAGAATGCCTGGAAGAAATTTCAAGGTCGTATCTGGTGACTTGTACATAGTTGGAAAATAAGTTCACTTTGAATTTTGAAGGTAGCTCGACAAGTGATTAGGAGCTGCCTCATTTCCTGGAGAGCACTGTCGTATTTGTTCGGACGGGGGAGGGAAAGATTTTCCATGTTTCTTCATGGATATCAGTGAGGTTGGCAGCGTTCACTGCTGTTTTCCAGTTTGTGTGCTCTCCCCGGCCAAAGGTTTTCCCTTTTATCTGTTTTTTTTTTCTCAGCACCTTCCTGTGATATTATTGTGCCCTTTTGTCCCCACAAGCTTCGATGTGGAAGCTTTGCTGAGCTGCACCTGATAAGAATTCGTAATTCTAGTCCAGTACCAAGATTTCTCCATTTCTGCTGTCATGGCAAATATTAATCACGGTTACAGCATATTTAATTTTATTTTCTTTGTTTATTTGGTTTTTTGTTCAATAACTGAAGCCAAGGTTGATTAGACGTTTTAATTTTCATATATTGCTCTTTGACTTGTTTTGAAATTTTTCCACGTTTGCTTAAGCATCGTGTTCTCAGGGAGGGCATGGCCGCAGCATTGAGAAGTGCCACAAGACAGGGGCATCTAAATGCGAAAGAGTAGGGAGGGGGGGGTCATAATCATGGAGCACCACCGCACAGAAACAGGCCCTTTGGCCCATCTAGTCCATGGTGAGCCATTACTCTGCCCAGTGCCACTGACCTGCACGTGGACCATACCCCTCCCGTCCAAGCTCATTGTTGAGCTAGAAGGGCCTGTTTCTCACTGTCTCTCTAAACAAAATTAAATTACAAATTTCACACTTCACCCTTAACCAAGTCTCACCCAACTCAGTGGAAAAAGCCTGCTTGCATTTACCCTATCTGTACCCCTCATAATCTTGTATAATTCCAACAAATCCCCCCCTCATTTTCCTATGCTCCAGTGTATAAAGTCCTAACCCTATTCAAACTTTCCCTATAAGTCAGGTTCTCAAGTCTCAGCAACAGCCTTGTAAATCTTCTCTGCACTCTTTCAATCTTATTAATATCTTTCCTGGAGGTAGGTGAACAGAAATTGCGTATAATACTGGTTAGCCCTCACCAACATCTTGTCTGGAGAGAGACAGTTCTTTCCTTTTGCTTGTTTTTTTCTTTCCACTCTTTTCTATAAGTGTATACCCCAGATAAATACTTTGTGGAGATTTGTGATATATATGATTATATGATATATATGTACAATGTCTGAAATACATCTTATGGAAATGTTTGTTTGATGAACTTCAAAGTACTGATCGGGAAGTGTAAGGCCATGCACTCTGGTAGAAGAAATGAAAGGGTTGACTATTTTCTAAATGGAGCCAAAATACAAAAAAAAATGGAGACGCAAAGGGACTTGGGAGTCCTTGTGCAGGATTCCCTACAGGTTAATTTGCAGCTTGAGGTTGTGAGGAAGGGTACAGAGTTAACCATGAGAAACACGAACTATTACTGTTGCTATGCTGACCATGAGAAAGAGAGACGGAAAAACAAGCAAGAACATCGGCGACAGATAAGAGAGAGGGGGAAATTGCTGATTAACCATATTGTGACTCCTTTTTAAATTATTTACTGTTTCGCTGCAAAGACAATAGTTTGCTCATAAACATTCCTCAGTGGACTGAAGGAGTGGCCTTATTTGATGGACACAGTCATTCAGGAGTGATGAATAGCTGAGACCCCGTGAGTGGGGATAAAAGACAGGTCTGGAGAGACACCCTTCAGACACACCAGTGGACACTGATTGAGTGTTGGAACCCACAAGAAAGGTGGGGGCTTCGAAGACCGAACCAGGAGGTCGGTCATTAAGGCTATCGGTGTTAACGCAGGGCCGGTGGGGACTTGTGTGTGTGTCCACTCATGCCAGAGTGACGAGTCCACCACAGAAGAACAGTCTAGCAGAAGGACGGAGAGGTCATAACTGAATGACCACACCGATATGACGGATTAAGAAAGCAAAGAAAGGTTTGCCTGACTGTAGCTGCTACATCTCGCTCTCTCTCTCTCTCTCTCTCTCTCTCTCTCCAACGACTACAATACAACAACTATATCTACATCAGCACTCATGAACTGACCTGAACTTTATACTTTTCTATGACAATTTATTTACCCCTAGACATCGATAGAGCTTGTTTATTATTGATTATTATTTTTCCTACACTTTTAGGTTTATTACTGCTAACTTGTTTTATATGTATATTTGCATTATTGATATGGTTTTGCTTATTTTTTTATTAATAAACACATTTAGTACCACCAGACTCCAACAAATTCTTCTTTCTCTGCTGGTTAGACACCCAGTTACGGGGTACGTAACAAATTGTAAAAATGCAATGTTAGCATTCATTTCAAGAAGACTAGAATATACAGTAAAAGCAAGGATATAAAGTTGAGACTTTATAAAGCACTGGTGAGGCCTCACTGGGAGTACTGTGAGCAGGTTTGGGCCCTTTATCTTAGAAAGGATGTGCTGAAACTGGAGAGGGTTCAAAGGAGGTTCACGAAAATGATTCCAGGATTGAATAGCTTGTTATGTGAAGAGTGTCTGATGGCTCTGGGCCTGGATTTGCTGGAATTCAAAAGAGTGAATGAAGGGTGACCTCATTGAAACCTATTGACTGGTAAAAGGCCTCGATAGAGTGGATGTGGAGAGGATATTTCCTATAGTGGAGAGTCTAAGACCAGTGGACACAGCCTCAGAATAGGTGGCTGTCCTTTTAGAATGGCGATGAGGAATTTCTTTAGCCAGATGGTGGTGAATCTGCAGAATTCTGTGGAGGCCAAGTCTTCATGTATATTTAAGGCGGAGGTTGATAGATTCTTGATTGGTCAGGGCATGGATACGGGGAGAAGGCTAAGAGGAAAATTGGATCAGCCGTGATGAAATGGCAGAGCAGCCTCGATGGGCTAAATGGCCTAATTCTGCTCCTATATCTTATGGTCTGGGCTTTTATTACACGTCCTAATATAACACATTTAATCTTTCAACCGCCCATAGATTTTACCACTCGTACACACCGAGGGTAACTTATGCCAGCCTATTAACCCACCAGTCTGCATGTCTGTGGGATGTGGGAGGAAGCTGTGGCACCCGCACGGAGAATGTGAAAAAATCCCACGCGTGCTGCCCCCGAGATCAGGATTGTACCTGGATCTCTGGAGGCATGAGGCAGAGCCTCCACTAACTCGCACCGTGCCAGATGCAGAGCCTGTACTTTCCCGGACGAGTTGGTTTATCAGCAACAGTTAACTCCCTGGATATTGTTAGATATGTGCTGCTTTTGAGGCAACGCACTTGCCACGAGGTGGTGCGGGTTCCTGTTGTCAATGAGCATTAGCCAGTCATCCATCTGTGGAATACTTTTTCTTTATCCGTTAGTATTATTGCGCGCTGTACAGTGTGTACTGTGTCTTTCACCTTGTTCCCTAAGGAATTTTCTTGCATTTAGCTGTAGAGTACTGTGCAGAAGTTTTAAACATGTATATATAGCGAGGGTGCCCAAGACATTTGCACAGTACTGTATTTGTGAATGTGGAGTGGAGAGCGAGTCTGTAAATCTGGTGGGAGCAAAGGATGTTGGGGATGGTGAGGGTGGAGTGCCACGGGAGGGGTGTGGGACAGGTGGCAGAGGAGTGCCAGGAGTAGGGGGTGGTGAGAATGTAGACCGAGCCAGCCGTGAGACAGCAGGCAAGGTAATCGTCTGTGGAAGAAAGTGCCATACTTACCATAGAAACTATGAGAACATTCTTCATAATTTTCCGACTGAAAGTGGACTCTGTGCTTTTTTCATGGATTAAATTGAAATTCTCACCCTTCAGTTTCATATTTAGAGTGTTCATTTTGTCATACAGATCGGCTAGTTATGCCACATCTCCACGTAGAAGTTCAGTTTTGTTTCCCAAGCTCTTGTTGACTTTGAGCAAAAGTTCAACCACAGTATCTGAAAGGTCAAAGAAATGTTTTAAACAGCAGCCTTTTGACAGCCAATGAGGGTTCAGTGTGACGAACTCTTCCTTGCACTTCAGTGTGACGAATTCAAACTCTTCCTCGGCATAATTGGCGAAATATTCTGCTATTTGAGAGATTAAATTTAATTTTGTTGATAGTGGATATTACAAGAGTCATGCTTGAAAAAAGTCACTGGCTGAGTTTTTGGCTGCAAGATGTTGACGATTAATTACACAATGGACTCAAACAGACTTGGAATTATTTTTTCATAAATGCCTCTAAACCAGCATGGTGACATGTCATAAATGGTGCTCCATCTGTTGCAAAAGAAGTTATGTTCCTAATCAGAATACTTGAATCCTCAGTATACTTTTTGAGCTTGCTGTAGATTGAATCTACGTTGATAGTTGTTTTTAACTTTTTACAAGAGAATCTCTTCATAAACTTTTCAATTTTTGATAAACCATACATATGTCATTAACAATGCCTTGTTGTCTCACACAGTTGACTCATCTAGTGATATTGTAGATCCTGTTGTTTGTAGCTCTGTGTATTGTTGATAATCAATGTCTTCAGTCATTTCATCAATATGAGGAGCTCCAGAGTTACTACTCCGAGGAATTGATTTTAAAATACTGGTATCCATTTTGAGAACAGTAGTGAGCACTTTTGATACAGCAGACATTATTGATCTTTCACCAATTGTGTGAGATTTTCCACACTTTGCTATCATTTTGGAAATGTTATAAGAAGTAACAATAGGGCTATCAAGGCTATTTTTAGCTTTCTTGGCAAATGACTCTGGTGTGCAATACTTTTCAAATGCCTCTTTCATCCTCTGGAACTGAGTAATACCATAAGTAGCCTTTTCAGGGTGTCTTTTACGGAAGTGTTCCTGCAATCTTGTTGATTTCATGGCTTCATTAGACAGTACAGTATTATTAATAAGACTGATGTGACAGGAATGGAATAAAACCATACTCCAGTATGTAACATCGTATTGACGCACTTTCAGTAGTTTGTTTCTTTGAAGGATTGGAATTCAAGGCTTCACTGCCTTCAGACTCATAGAGATTGCATTGAACGTATTTATCCATCATTAATGAGGCTAAATTAAAAATGAACACAAACTGGGAATGCCTATCAGATATTGATGACAACAGCGGGTTGACACGGATGGAGCGACGGTAGTGGCATGCAGTGGAACAGTGAGGCGACGATGAAGATGATCACAACAGTGAAAATCATGTTGACAAGGATTCAGACTGGAATCTGAATGTTAGTTGGGATAGAACTGGTGTTTGGCAAGCTACCTTTAGTTAGTGCGGTTGACCAATCATGTAAGGTCTCATAATTCCCAAAGATGGTTCTTGACCGCACGTATGAGGCCAAGGTCGCTTTGAACACCTCAAGAGGAATCCTTTGGTCGGCAGGTTCACTGATTGGTTCCAGCCAGCACTGTATCATTGTGCAACCTGATTTCCGTAGATCTGTAGAGAAAATTGAGTGCACCTGACTTACCAGCTGACTTGTTCTGCTGGGCACCCTGGTTGCTAATTTATGCGTCCCCAATACTGTCGGTCTGGTTGGTAAGGTTGCACGAGACTGCCGAGTTTCAGACATGTCGTGACGCCGCGTGCTCACCGCCTGCAGAGCTGTGGTTCTTCCTCAGTTGCAGGTCCTCATCCTTTTTTGAAAGTGCCTGCTCTACTAATGGTCGGTCAGCTCTCATGTCTCAAGTTAGCGTGTGGCTTACACCCCCCCCTTTTTTTTCCTCTATGTATCATGTACTGCTGCTGTAAAGTTAACAAATTTCACGACATATACCAGTGATATCAAACCGTATTATGTTTCTGATATGCACGTTTGCTGATGACACTGATTAGGGGTCTTATTGAGAATGAAACGGGTTACAATGAGTTGCAAAGAGATCTCGATCAGTTAGGGAGATGGGCTGAGGAATGACGTATGGAGTTCAGCCTGGTTAAGCGTGAGGTGACGGAAGCTGGACATTCAAACCAGAGTAAGACTTCTACTACAGGGAATGGCTTGGCACTGATTTATTGTGGAACGGAGAGACCCGGGAGTAGAGGCACAGTTTGCTGAGAACAGCCGCACAAATAGGCAGGGGAGGGGGTTGAAGAAGCTGTTCAGCCTTTCACAATCATTCAGGGCAATAGGTTTAGTAAGGTGAGGCGAGGCTTCCATTGGTCAGGGTTGACCATGGATGTTGTGTCTCAGTGTGTAAGATGCAAGCTTTAGCAGTACGATACGGAGAGCAAACTGTTACCCATGTAGCAAGCTTCCCTCTCCACGCATCTGATGAGCCTGAAGGAATGGCAGAGACTGATACAGTTTGGCACCAGCAGCGTCACAGGGGTTGCCGGTCAGTGTTGAACTCAACGTAGGGATTCCAGCTCTGGATTTTTCCCTCGGGGTTTACTCCTGAAGCCTTCCTCGTGAGTGGGTAGAGCCACAAGGCAGTGAAGGTTTAAGCTAAGAGTTTTTCTTCTCCAAGATGAACTGCCAACCATGGCCTACGAGCCCCATCTGCCTGAAATGACTGGCTTTAAGGTGCCAGTAACCTGCTTTTGCCCCTTCTCCTGTCAGTAGAAACAGTTCTGCAGGGGTTTGTCACTAAGCTACACGTGAAGGGCAGATTCTGGACTTGGTTGCCAGAGGCTATCTGAGGTGCACACAGTTGGGAGCATTTAATAAGTAGTGGGAGCTTTTCCCCACTGACTTCCCTGGCCATGACAACCTTAAGGATCCAGTGGGTTTAAGAGTAGAAACACTATGTTGCAGTAGTGTATGTTGTTGCCGAGGCCACACTTGGAGTATTGTGTAGTCCAATTCACCTTGTACAGGAAAGACATTGTCAAGCTGGAGAGGGTGTAGAGGAGACTTCCAACGATGATCCACCAAAAGCAGAACTTTTTGGTGGCCAAACATTTTAGTTCCTGTTCTGAGATGTCCGTCCATGGCCTCTACTTGTGCCAAGATGAAGCCACCCTCAGGGTGGAGGAGCAACACCTTGTATTCCGTCTGGGTAGCCTCCAATTCCCCACTCCGCCTCTTGCCTCCTCTCCTTCAGGGTCCCCTCCTCCTTCCCTTCCTCCTATGGTCCACTCTTCTCTCCAATCAGATTCCTTCCTCTCCAGCCCTTTACTGTACCTACCTACCAGACTTCACCTATCACCTTCCAGCTATCCTCCTTCCCCTCCCCACACCTTCTGGTGTCTTCCCCCCCTCCTTTCCAGACCTGATGAAGGGTCTCGGCCTGAAACGTCGACTGTTGATTCATTTCCATAGGGACTGCCTGACCTGCTGAGTTCCTCCAGCATCTTGTGTGCTTTGCTCTGGATTTTCAGCATCTGCGGACCTGCTCAAGTTTTATGATTTCTAAGGATGATCCCTGGACTAGAGGGCGAGGTTGGCCGTGCTGGATCTTAATTCCTTTGAATGTAGGAGAATGAGAGGGCACCTCATAGATGTTTAAAATCATGAGGTGGATGGTCGTAGTCTTTTTCTGCAGAGTTGGGGAGTACAAAATGAGAGGGCACAGTAAGAGAGGAGAGGTTTAAAGGTCACCTGAGAGGTAACCTCTTGACGCACAGGGTAGTGAGCTGCCAGATGAAGGGTCCTCGTGGGTGTAACTGCACTTTTAAAGAGGCAGTTGTATAGGTACAGGGAACGGAGGGTCTTGGAGAGTTACGGGCTGGACTTGGGCAACTGGGACTAGCAGGGAGAATGCTGAGGCTAGCATGGACCAGATGGGCCAAAGGGTCTGTTTCTGTGCTGCCTGTGTTATTGCGATTCTATAATTTTGTCACTTACTGAATCATTAACGCAGTTTTGCAACAGAATCTAACACACAACCTGTCGTCTGTCCAGATTTTATCTAGGCTCTGCTCTGTGTCCGTGGTACCTTCGAGGAGACACCTTGCTGTTGCTCTGCGCGAGCTTGGCACATCATGGATCGGATTAAGCCCGTGGTAGCTGGTGCCCGAGCCGCATTTAACCGGGGCAAAACCCGGCCGCTGGAATTCCGCATTCAGCAGCTGAAGGCTCTGGAGACGATGCTGGCCGAAAAGAAGGATCAAATCTCAGAGGCGATCTACAAGGACTTGCACAAGGTTGGAAACAACGTTCTTGATGTGTGATCGGAGTCTCAAAGCCCCTCCTCCCCTGTGTCCTTCAGTAGTTCCGAATAGGCTGATCCACCTAATGGCTCCCCGCTCTCCGGTCTGTTCATGTCAGGGTGGTTCCTGCCTCTTACACACTCTTCCTATCAATGCCATAAGGGAGCTAACTCTGTGATTGTCAGTTGCTTTTGTAACATATCTAGTGTCTGTGAGACATGGAGACAGAACTGCCATTTGGCCCATCGAGTCGTCTCCACCATTTGATCATGGCTGATCCATTTTCCTCTCAACCCATTCTCCTGCCTTCTCCCTGTAATCGTTTACGCCCTGACTAACCAAAAAGCTATCCCCATTCCTTATGGAGAGCACACTGAACACCAAACTGACTTTCCAGATTTCCAGAAGGTGCTGCATCAAAGATAACAGAGGGGAAAACGAAAGTTCAGGATGTAGGTGGGAACACATAGCACTGATTTGCAAATTAGCTGGCCAGCCTTTGATGTTGAGAGCAGTGTGCATGTATGAGCGGGCCTCTGGCTGACAAGATGTGTCGTAAGGTTCGAGGTTATTACAGTCACTTAAGTAAAAAAAGTCACAAAATTAAAGTTCAAAGTAAATTTACTACCAAAGTGATATGTCAGTGTATACCACCCTGAGATTAATTTTCTTGCAGGCATTCAGAGTAAACACAAAGAAACACAATAGAATCAAGAAAAACTGCCCACGACAAACAGATGGACAAAAGGCAATAAATTGGGCAAATACACAAAGAACAAAACAATAGAAATAAATAAATAAACAATAAATATTGTGAACATGAATTAGAGTTCTTGAAAGTGAGGTGGGAAGTTAAAATTTTATGGGGAAAGTAAGCTGGGGGGGTGGGGGGGGGGTTCCTGAAAGTGTAGTGGTTGGTGTATCACTGTACAGTGTCCGTTGTAAGAATGGGGTTCGATTCCCACATCTGCCTGTAAGGAATTTGTACATTCTCCCCATCACAGTATGGGTTTCTCCGGGTGCTTCTGTTTCCTCCCACATTCCAAATGGATTAATAAAGGCTCTGCTCTACTGGCGCTGGAAATATGGCAACACTTGTGGATTGTCCCCAGTACATTTCAATTCAATTCAAATTTAATTGTCATTTAACCACATACATGAATACGGCCAAACGGGACGGCATTACTATGGGGCCAAGGTGCTAAAACACACTGATGACAGCCACACACAGGAACACATTCACGGAATAAGAGTCCCAACACGCGAACCCCCTCCCCCCACGCCACCGCAGCCCAGTCCCCTCACGTACACGTCAACAAACCCATGTAGAATATCATTAAAATACAACAATGCAGAATATGCATGTATGTGGTCCAGACCTCCCAGCCCACTGAGATCATGCGTTGTTCATGTAAAACCACGCATTTCACTGTAAGCGTACGGTTTTGGAAATGCTTTGTTGGCGCTGGAAGCACAGTGACATTTGCAGGCAACCGAGCACAATCCTCACTGCAACACATACAAAATGCTGGAGGAACTCAGCAGGCCAGGCAGCATCCAGGCAAAAGAGTAAACAGTCGATGCTTATTCACCTCCATAGACGCTGCCTGGCCTGCTGAGTTCTTCCAGCATTTTGTGTGTGATGCTTGGACTTGCAGCATCTGATGATTTTCTCCTGTTTGTGATTGAACAGTCCTCACTGATTTGATTTGATGCACATGACACACTTCACTGTATGTTTCCATGTACAGATGATAAAGCGAATCTTTAATTTGAATCTTTAGGTGTGAGGGTCACATAAGGAGGCTACAAAGGGGTATAGAGTTGTTAATTTAAAGGCCAAATATGGTAAATTAAGCATAATGTGGGAAACCGTAAAACTGGTCACTTTGATTGGAAATAGTTAAAAGAATATTATCTAAGCAATGACAGATTGCAAAGCTCTTGAATATACAGTAGAGGGATCTGGAAGTCCTAGTGCTTGATTTGTGAATGGTTGGTATACAGGTACAGCAAGAAACAGGGTTGACGTATGCTTTAGTGCTTAGTGTATTGGTGAGATAATAGGTTTAAGGTGAGAGGGGAGACTTTTCCACTTGAGGAATGGACAATATATGGACTGAGCTGCCAGAAGAAGTGGTTAGGCAGGTACATTAACATTGAAAGGATATTTGGACAAGTACGTGCATAGGAAAGGTTTGGTGGGATATGGGTCAAATGTAGGGAAATGGGACTAGCTTGGTTGGGCCGAAGCACCTGTTTTTGTGTTGATTGACTCTCTGACAGTGTAGATATGAAAGGGATGGTTTCTCTTGTGAGGAATCGAGCTGTCTCTCTTTGAGGGTCATTTATTTCAGAGATGAAACAACAGACAAGTATATGAAATTGAAGTTAGTCATATCAGTAATTTATTACGTGGCAGGTCAGGCTTCAGGGCCTGAATGGTCTACACCCACTCTTGGCTGATACAAGTCTGAGCAACATGTGGCGATGATATTTCCTATCGAGGGGGAGTCTAGGATCAAAGGGCATAGCCTCAGAATACAAGGACATCCCTTCAGAACAGAGATGAAGAATTTCTTTAGCCAGAGGGTGGTGAATCTGTGGAATTCATTGCCACAGACAGCTATGGAGACCAGGTCACTGGGTTTATGTAAAGTAGAGGTGTTAAAGGTTACAGGGAGAAGGCAGGAGAATGGGGTTGAACGTGAAAATAAATGAGCCATGATTGATTGGTGGTGTAGACTCAATGGGCCAGAGGCCTACTGCTGCTCCGATGTCTTGTAGTCCACATCTACATTAGACCGAGTTTAGCTTCAGAGGAAGTGAGGGGATTACTCTAATGGACAGATTGGCTGGGTGAGGCCTACGATATGGGCAGCCTGACTTTGAGTGAAAGGTGCTCTGGTAAATGACTTCCTTCTTTTGTGAATTGCCAGAACGAGTTTGCGGTGGAAGTTTTTGAAATATTGGGGCTTCTGAGTGAGATCACGTTGGCTATAGACAAGCTTCCTGTGTGGACGGCACCAGAGCACGTGACAAAGAACATATTGACGCTAATGGACAGTGTTTACATCCACCGAGAGCCTCTGGGTGTGGTTCTCATCATTGGAGCTTGGAACTACCCGTTGGCTCTCGTGCTCCAGCCTTTAGTTGGGGCCATCGCGGCAGGTATGTCTTGGTTTAATTACTCATGCATTTCTGTTGATAATATTATTGTTGATGGGGAGGGATGCATTTTGTGTCCTGCTGATGTTTTCTTTCACTTTTTTAAACTTCCCTGGAATTCTGCAGTTATTTCAGTCCCTTCTCTGGGAGGTACCACTCCATGTTGGGACCACGGTTCAGTCTAGTCCAGAGGTGATGGTCCTGGTCTCTCTGGTGGGAAGGGAGTGTGTTGGGGGCCACTCCACCCATGTCCGGTACTGCTTACCTCTGGGAATGCCGGCTTACTCACTTGCACTCATCCAGGGTCTGATAACTCTGACCCCAGTGGAGATCAGGAGTAGAAATCCTGTTTGATCTTGAAGGCCTCGCCTCCCTCCCTCTCTCTCTCACTCTAGTCAACTATCTGGCAGCGGTTTGAACATCCTCGTTGGATCAGGTGAGTCCAGCCACAGGATGTCAAGTCCAAATCAGTGATAGAAGGTGATGAAAGTTAAGAAAGAAAACGACCAGACGCGGTGGCATAGTGGCTAGCATAACGCTTTATAGCACCAGCAATCGTGGTTCAATCCCCGCCACTGTCTGTTGTACATGCTCCCTGTGATCGTGAGGGTTTCCTCCTATATCCCAAAGAGGTACGGGTCGGGTTAGTGAGTTGTAGGCGTGCTATGTTGAAGCTGGAAGTGTGGCAACACTTGCAGGCTGCCCCCAGCCCATCTGCAGCCCGTGTTGGTCGTTGAAGCCAACAACGCATTTCACTGTATGTTTTGATGTACACGTGACAAATAAAGCTGATCTCTCTTTATAGACAAGTCAGTGGACAGAAATAGATTGGGCCTTATTAAGAATATTACAGAGGGAGAGCTTGGATGTCACAAGATGAACTTTCAAGGGCCAACGCCCATTTCACATCCACGAGTTTTCTTAGGCTTTTCTGGATCTGGTGACTTTCACTAAAAGTGCAATGTTGGCTTGTTTCTCCTTGGTTCAGTTTCTGCGTGTTTATCATTTGCAATGTTAAAAGATAAATTGGATAAGAGAATGCACAAGGGGATTCTGCTGAGTGATTGGGGTGGGGGGGGAACTGTGTTCATTGTGTCGAGGGAGGCTCTGTGGGGCTGGGTGTGGTGGGAGGGGCTCCTTCCCCAGAGAAGAAACGTGTGAAGGAGGGGGGGAGGCAACAGAGGTCTGTAGAATGGGGACAGGCTTCTGTTGGTTTTGAGGGGTGTCACCTCATGTGACGGTGCAAAGCTAAGCACAAATGTAAGCGTGTCTCTGAGAAATCCAGTGGAGAATTCAGGAGGAACTTGGTGTTGAGTGCACGGAACTTATGGTGTCAGTTCCATTCACTCCACCACTCTGCAGGAAGCATTGCGGGGGAATGGAAGTGGTGCCTTCAGCAGAGGGTGAGGAAGAGCTGGTGGAGGGAGATGAGGGAAGACTGCTGATTACGGTGGGAAGAAGGCTTGAATAGTGTGGGAATGCCAGCGGCGGCTCTGTTGGGCTGAATGGCCTGTATTGTTGTAAACCCAGAATGACAATCGGTGTTGTGACCCCGCCCCCAGGAAACGCCGCAGTCCTGAAGCCGTCGGAAGTGAGTGGGAATACCGCCCAGTTGCTGGTGGATCTCCTCCCTCGTTACCTGGACAAGGTGAGTGCGGGCACTGCGCGACCGGGACAGCAGGTCACCCCACCTCCCCTGCACCGCTCACCACCTGCCGGGAAGGCGGAAGAACAGGACATCCCACCCCTATCGTGGCGCAATAGGAAGTCACCTGTGGGAGGGTGGTGGTGGTTGGGTTGAGGTGTTGTGGCACGGACCCATTTTGTGCCTCTGTGTAGGCCAGTCAGAATCACTGTGACCCAGGAGACCATTCAGCCCATCTGTGGTACTCACCCTTGTACACTGTGTTTTGTAGGATTGCTTTGATATTTATATTTATTGTGGTTTTTTTAGTTGTTTGTTTTTTTTGTGCTGCATCGGATCTGGAATAACCAGATTCTCCTTTACACTCATTTACATTTACATTTCATTCTCCTTTACACTCGTATACTGAGGTTCCATAACCCTGTAGCTGGCCTCCCTTGGCCCTGGAACCATCCTGGTAACTGTTCCCTGCAGCCTCTCCGGGACCTCCACAAAAGCAGTGACAGGTCTCACACGAGGCCAGAATGCCCTGTGGCACAGGGCACAGCTGATCCCCTCTGTCAGACCTCCTCTCGGCTTGACTGGGTACGTTGGGAAAAGATAGGTTGGTGGACTGGTCAAAATCACAGTCGGTCATTCGATGGGCTGAATGGCAACTTCCAAGGGAGCCTTGTAGTTGGCGGGTAATACGTCTTGAAATAGTTGATGTGAAACTTCCTTCCTCAAGGATCTGTACCCCGTGATCACCGGAGGGCCAGAAGAGGCAGCTGAGCTGCTGAAGCACCCCTTCGACCACATCCTCTACACGGGCAGTGCTGCCATCGGCCGGATTGTCATGGAGGCCGCTGCCAAGCACCTGACCCCGGTGACCCTGGAGCTCGGCGGGAAGAGCCCGTGCTACATCGATAAGGACTGCAATCTGGACGTTGCCTGCAGGTTGGTCTCTGGCTGATACAGTGCGGTTCAGACTTCACCTTGGGAGCACGTGCTCTAAGTGGGGATGAAGGGAGCGGACACAGAACAGCACAAGTCAGCACAGGAAAAGGCCTTTTGGCCCACAATGTTGTGCTGAACCAAATCCATTAATAATCGTGGCCAGCTAGACTAATCCCCTCTGCCAGTGCAATGTCCATATTGTCCCTTTTTCCTCACATTCATGTGTTTATCTAAATGCCCCTAATGCATCTGCCTCTACTACCACCTCAGGCAGCACACCCACCATTCTCTGGGCCTTTTCACATCTCTTTCAAAGTGGTATTATAAATATTTCAGCCCTGGAGTAAAAGATATTGCCTGTCTCATCTGTGCCTCTCATGATCTTGTAAGCCTCTATGAGATCTGCCCTTGCCTCCACTGCTCCAGGGAAAACTGCCCAAGGATGTCCACCTTCTCAGTATAGCACAATCCCTCTGATGCAGACGGTACCCTGGTAACCTCTCCAAAGCCTCGACATCCTTTCTATAACAGGGTGACCAGACTGTATGCAATACATAACTTCTGACTTATGAACTCGATGCCTCTAATAAAGGCAAGCATACCCATATGCCTTCTTAACCACCCTGTCAACCTGTGTAGCCACTTTTGGGGAGCTATGAACTTGGACCTCAAAATCCTTTTGCTCATTAACACAAGTCTTTCCCTTAACAGTGTACTGTCTCTACATTTGACCTACCAAGTTGCCACACTACACGTTTGCAGGCTTACTAACCCACCCCTCTACGTTTTCATTCAAGTCTTTTGTACGTGCATCACAAACAACAAATATCCCAGTACAGATCCCTGCAGGGCGCCACTTCAAGGTTCAAAGTAAATTTATTACCAAAGTATAAATAATAACCATAATAGAATCATTGAAACACCACACCAACTTGGGCGTTCATCCAGCGTGTAAAAGACAGCAAACTGCAGACAGAAAAAGAAAGAAATAATAATAAACATGAGCTAAAGAGTCTTGGAAAGTGAATCCATGGGTTGTGGGAACAGTTCAGTGATGGGCAAGTGAACTTGAGTGAAGTTATCCCCTTTGGTTCAAGAGCCTGATGGTTGAGGGGTAATAACTGGCCACTCCACTTGCACTGGAGTTATTTTTATTGGCCCTTTCTAATGAATCCCTCTTGCTGGCTGGTTGGTCGCTCCTCAACTCAGAAGCTGCCGCATAACTCTGCCTTTAAAATCTCAATCGCTGTCCTGATTGGAAGGTAGCTCTTTTTACACACCCCTGATATGGCTTGTCCAACTCAGACGGAGGCTAGTACTCAAGATGGAACGGACTGATTTTACAACTTCCTGTAGCTTCTTTTGATCCTGTGCAGTAGCACTCCCATACCAGGGAGTGATGCAGCCTGTCAGAATGCTCTCCACGGTACGTCTGTAGAAGTTTTCAAGTGTTTTAGGTGACAAACCAAATCTCCTCAAACTCCTAATGAACTGTAGCCACTATCTTGCCTTCTTTATAGCTGCATCAATATATTGGGACCAGGTTAGATCCTCAGAGATCGATACCCAGGAACTTGAAATTGCTTAGTCGCTCCACTTCTAATCCCTCAGTGAAGATTGGTTCACGTTCCCTCATCCTACCTTTTCTGAAGTCCACAGCCATTTCTTTGGTCTTTGAGTGCAAGGTTATTGCTGTGAAACCACTCATCTAGCTGGTATATCTCGCTCCTGTACGCCTTCTTGTCACTATTTGAGATTCTGTCAACAATGGTTTTATCATCAGCAAATTTATAGATAGCATTTGAGCTATGCCTACCTAGCCACACAGTCGTGGGTATAGAGAGAGTAGAGCCGTGGGCTATGTACACGTCCCTGACGTGCGCCTGTGTATATTGTCAGTGAGCAGTTGATATTATTACCGATCTGCACAGATTGTGGTCCTCTGGTTAGTTCAAAGTGAAATTTATTATCAGAGTACAAGTACGTCACCACGTACAACCCTGAGATTCTTTTTCTGCGGGAATACTTAGCAAATCTATAAGACAGTACCTATAAACTGTAAACATCAGGAACTATAAACTCTGCAAATGCAGATATAAATAGTCAACAATCCAATCGCAGAGGGAGATACAGAGGCCAAGGTTCTGGAGCTTATCGATCAGGATTGTAGGAATGATGTGTTAAACACGGAGCTATAATCAATGAACAGCATAACACAGATGTTTATATTGTTCGGGTGATCTAAGGCCACGTGGAGAGCCATTGAGATTGCGTCAGCCGTTGATCTATTGTGGCAATAGGCAAATTGCAATGGGTCAAGGTCCTTGCTGAGGCAGGTGTTGATTTTAGCCATGACCAACCTCTCAAAGTATTTCATCACCATGAATGTGAGCGTTACTGGAAGGTGGTCATTAAGACAGTTCACACTACTCTCCTTGGGCACTTTTGAAGCAGGTGGGAACTTACAACCATGGCACTGCAAGGCTGAAAATGTCCTTGAATGCACAAGTTTTCAGAGCCTTACCAGGTACTCCATCAGGGCCTGCTGCCTTGTGAGGTCTCGCCCTTCTGAAGGCCAAACTGATAGCAACCTCTGAGACAGCGATCACAGGGTCACTAGTTGCAACAGGGATCTTCACAGCTGTAGTTATATTCTCCCTTTCAAAGCGGGCATAATAGGCATTGAGCTCGCCTGGTAGTGAAGCATCGCTGCCATTCATAGGCTTTGTAGTAAGTGATGTCCTGCAAACCCTGCCAGTGTTGACATGCATCCGATGTTACCTCCTATCTCACTCGGAATTGTTTCTTGGCTCTTGAATTAGCCCTCTACAAGTCACACCTGGTTCTCTAGTACAGACTTGGTCACCAGACTTAAGTGCCACAGATCTAGCCCTCAGCAGACAATGAACCTCCTGGTTCATCCATAGCTTTTGGCTTGGGAATGTACAGCAAGTTTTCATAGGCACACACTCATCCACACAGGTTTTAATGAAGTTGGCAACAACTGCAGCATACTCATTCAGATTCGAAGATGAATCCCAGTATACTCCAGTCCATCAATTCAAAGCAGTCCTCTAAGTGCTGTTGCCCATACCTTCTTGGTCCTCACTACTTCAGTCTCTGCCTGTACTCTAGGAGTAGAAGTACAGCCAGATGATCGGACTTTCCAATGGTGGTGTAACTGTGGTCCAGTGTGTTGCAAGAAGCATAAGGTTGTTACAGTAGGTGATTTTAACTTTCCACATACTGACTGGGAATCCCACACTGTAAAAGGAGTAGATGGGATAGAACTACTAGATCTACTATTAGGGAATGAGACAGGGCAGATGGCAGAAGTTGGTGTAGGGGAACACTAATGCAGTTATTTTCAAAGAAAATACACAAAGAGATTGGTCTGTTCCGAGGGTTGAAATTCATAGTTGGAGAAAGGGCAAATTTGAAGGCATCAGAAATAATCCGGCAAGTGTGGATTGGGACAGGCTGTTTTCTGGTGCAGGTATGCTTGGAAAGTGGGAGGCCTTCAGAAAGGAAATTGAGAGTACAAAGCTTGTATGTGCCTGTTAGAAAAGAGTAGCAAACCTTGGTTTTCAAGAACAATTGAGGACCCGGTTAAGAGAAAAAAGGAGGTACACAGCAGGCAAGTAGAAACAAATGAGGTGCACATGGAGTATAAGAAATGCAAGAGACACTTAAGAAATAAATCAGGGAGTCTAAAAGAAGGCAATAAGTTGCTCTAGCACATATATGTCAAACTCAAGGCCCGCGGGCCAAATCCGGCCCGCGGTGGAATTATCTTTGGCCCGCGAGATAATATCTAATTACTATTAAAGCTGGCCCCAGTAATTGAAGCGCCTATGGCGTATGATATGGCTAATGCTGAGTTTATTCAGGTACCAGGTTTTCAGGGTTTTTAGTGTTTATTCAGCAGTCTTCTTCATAAGAAACGGAATTTGTAAAGTGAAACACCTTGTAGTTATAGCAGAGACTGAGACACATGAGAGCAGGCTGAAAAAACGGAGGCAACGAAAGCTGCGTTCGCACGCGTCCGACTGATCCGGCCCGCATGAAGCTGCATTTTGCTCAATCCGGCCCGTGACCTAAAATGAGTTTGACACCCCTGCTCTAGCAGATAAGGTGAAGGAGAATCCTAAGTAATTCTACAGGCATGTTAAGAGCAAAAGGATTGCTGGGGGCACAATTGGTCCTCTGGAAGACCAGAATAGTAATCCACATATGGAGCCAAAACAGATCAGGAAGATCTTGAATGCATTCTTTGTATCTGTGTCTCGGATAAATACAGATGCAGTCTGAAGAAGTGATGCAAACTTCATGGACCCTGTACAGATTACAGAGGAGGAGGTGTTTGCTACCTTGAGGCAAAACAGGGTGGGTAGATCCCCCGGATGTTCCCTCGGACCCTAGGGGAGGCAAGTATAGAAACTGCCGGGGTCCTAGTAAAGATATTTAAAACAATCTTAGCGACAGGAGAGGTGCCAGAGTTTTGGAGGATAGCTAATGTTGTTCCACTGTTTAAGAAAGACTTTGACCATAAACCAGGAAATTATAGGCCAGTGAGTCTGACACCAGTTGTGGGAAAGTTATCGGAAAGGGACTGGATATATAACTATTTGGATAGACTCGGACTGATCAAAGATAGTAGTCATGGTTGCTTGCGTGGTAGGTCATGTCTAACCAATCTTATAGAACTTTTTGAGGAAGTTACCAAGAAAGTGGATGTTGTCTATATGGACTTTAGCAAGGCATTTGACAAGGTCCCGCATGGGAGGCTGGTGAAGAAGGTTTAGTCTCCCAGCCTTCAGGATGAGGTTGTAAATTAGATTAGACATTGGCTTTGTGGGAAAAGCCAGAGAGTGGTAGTAGATGGTTGTCTGTCTGACTGGAGACCTGTGACTGGTGGTGTGCCACAGGGATCGGTGCTGGGTCCATTGTTGTTTGTCATTATATCAATGATCTGGATGATAGTGTAGTTAGTTGGAGCAGAGGGTGTAGTGGATAGCGAAGGGCGCTATCATGACTTGCAGAGGCATCTGCATCAGCTGGAAAAATAGGCTGAAAGTGGCAGATGGAACTTAAAGTAGGCCAGTGCACTTCAGTAGGACCAACCATAGTCGGTCTTGCACAGTGAATAGTAGAGCACTGAGGAACATTATAGAACAAAGGTGTCTGGGAATACAGGTATGTTGTTGAAAGTGGTGTCACAGGTAGATAGGGCCATAAAGAAAGTATTTTTCCACAGTGGCCTTCATAAATCAATGTATTGAGTACAGAAGATGGGATATAATGTTGAAGTTGTATAAGATATTGGTGAGATTTAATATGAAGTACTGTGTGCAGCTTTGGTCACCTACCTACAGGAAAGATATAAACAAAGTTGAAAGAATGCAGAGAAAGTTTACAAGGATATTGCCAGGCCTGGAGGATCTGAGTTATAAGGAAAGATTGATTAGGTTAGGACTGTATTATTTAGAATGTAGAAGACTGCAGAGGTACATAAAATTATGAGGGGTATAGATAGGGTAAATGGAATTTCCACTGAGGTTGGGTGGGACTACGATCAGACATCATGGCTTAAGGGTGAAAGGTGAGAAGTTTAAGGGTAACATGAGGGGGAACTTCACTCAGAGGGTTGTGAGTGTGGAATGAACTTACAGCACAAGTGGTCCATGCAAGCTCGATTTTATCATTTAAGAGAAGTTTAGATAGGTAACTGGATAGTAGGGATATCCCGGCGCAGGTCATTGGGAGTAGGCAGTTTAAATTGTTTTGGCATGGACTAGATGGGCCAAAGGGCCTGTTTCTGTGCTGTACTTCTCTAAGACTATGACTCCAGGTTCTCTAGTTTCCTCCCACATTTTAAAGGCACTGGGGCTAGTAAGTTAATTGGTCACAGGGGTGTAATTGAGTGGTGCAGGCTCATTGGGCCGGAAGAGTCTGATACCATGCTGTATCTCTGAATTAAAATAAAAATAAGTTACTGTAAGTTGCAATTAAAAAAAAGTGCAAAAGAGGAATAGTGTGTTAGCATTCATGGACTGTTCAGAAATCTGATAGTAGACAGGAAAAAACTGTTCCTAAAATGTTGAATGTGGGTCTTTGTAAACCTATACCTCCTCCCTGATGGTAATAGTGAGAAGAGGGCCTATCCCAGATGGTGAGGGTCCTTAATGGTAAGGTTTCCTCTGTGGTTTGTGAGAATGATCCTGAAAGTAAAAGGGTTAACGTATGAAGACTGTTTGATGGCTCTGGGCCTGTACACACCATAATTTAGAAGAGTTGAGGGAAGGAGCATCTCACTGAAAGTTATCAAATATTGAAAGGCCTTGATAGAGTGGACATGGAGAGATGGACCAGAGGGCACACCTCAGAAGACCAGGACGTTCCTTTAAGAACGGAGATGAGGTGGAATCTCTTTAGCCAGAGGGTGGTAAATATGTGGAATTCATCATCACAGACGGCCGTGGAGGCAGAGTTATTGGGTATATTTAAGGCAGAGATTGATAGGTTCTTGATTAGTAAGAGTGTCAAAGGTTATGGGATGAAGGCAGGAGAATGGGGTGGAAGGGGATAATAAATCAGCCATGATGGAATAGCAAAGCAGACCTGATAGGCTCAGTAGCCTAATTCTGCTACTAAGTACACTAGGGTGGCTTTTGCCTACGATGGAGCTGGCTGACCTGCAGCCTCTTACAGTCCTGGTTACACTTGCTGCCTGCCCATAGCACATCCTTGGGGGTGTCGGCTGTTAACACAAGTGATGTATTTCACTTTGTGCATATGATGAATAACTGAATATGAATTTCCTACAGCATCCATACTCTCCTGGTAAGTAGTTGAGTTGGTCACTTCCATCCTTTGATAAAAAATTGGCTCAATGTTTGAAGTCTTGACCAATAGGAGTGAGCAGGGTCTAGAGGAAGAGGTGGGCAAGCTTGGCTAAACATTCAGTGACATCGCCTTTGGTCATTTGTGAATATTTGCTCTTTTTTCTTCTAGGCGTATAGCATGGGGTCGGTACACCAACTGTGGGCAAACCTGCATCGCCCCGGACTACATCCTGTGTGATAAAAGTATCCAAGATGAGGTGGTGAAGCGGATCAGCTCCACTATTACGGTGAGTGCAAAGTGAGGGGGAACAGAGGGCGGTTGGCATCTGAAAGAAGAAAGTCCAACTTGGCTGTAGCAGGTGCTTCCTTTACTACATCTTGTACAAAATGAGTGAGATTCTCATTAGGATGCGAGCTCAGTCTCTGGGTCCCCACGCCAGCGGAGATTAGTGCACGTGCGATTGTGTTATTACACTGGACAACAAAGTTTTTCAAAATTGTTGCTTCCTCAGTATCTATTTTGTTCGTGATAGACCACTTGAAGCTGAACATGAATATAATTTCAGATTGCTTGTATCATGTAGGAATTTGGAGAAACAAGAAATGAACTTTTATTGAATATAATGTTTAGTTGCATAACAGTGCTGATGTTTTGCAGTAGTTCAACTAAAATGTTTTGAAGATGATTTTCATTTGTACTCAGTGTCTGAGGCTTCTCACTTAAGTGTCCAACAATGATCAGCCAGCGTTGATGGATTCCAGTTGCTCTGATACCATTTCTCCATGACCACAATGTCCCGGTGAAAGCTTTCACCGTCTCATCACTGACAGTGTCAGGATTTGCAGGGAAGAAGTCTAAGTGAAAATTCAGAGAGTGATTCTTTAGTGACATGTTGCACTTGATGGTTTTGTATGCTTGAAGCCTGTTGTCAACCAAACAGTACGTAGTTTGGTGCTCTGTAAGTGCCAAGAAATTTTTCAGCAACATCCTTGAGTACCTACCATGCAATTTTCTCTGATCCCACTTGAAACTCTTCTGTATTCCAAATCTGTTGAGCTTTTGTGGCACTTCAGTATCCCTGGGGAAACCAGATCTGTATTCATGTCCGCTCTTGGTTCCTGTGAACCATCCATAACCTGATCAGCTTGTGAGGTGGAAATGTGGCCGTGAACCAGGTCTCCACCTGGCAGAAGGTGCCTGCAGCCCAGTGGCCGCGAGTAAAACCATCCCTCCCGTCTCCTAAACATTCGTTCATATTTATCATGTGTACATAGGTTGAAATTCGTAAACTGGTGAGGACCTGTTTGGTATTCTTGCTGTGGTCTTGTCAGGACCTGATGAACTGTGGCAAGATGTCTGACCTTTTGAGGAGTTTTGGGTGACCCGCCGGCTGATCCTACAGACAGAGTGAAGCTGCTCAGTGTTTCAGAAGCAGTGGGACTGGAGTCACGTACAGACCCAGACTGGGTACGGTTGCCTGTCTTAAAATGGAACTGAAATTCTTAAAGAGATGAAAGACTGTTTGCATGATATATTCAAAGTGTGCAGTCTTCCATGTAAGAAACTAGTTTTGGTGATGGGGCAATGGTTTATCATTGTCCCTCCCCAGCCTCTGGCACCATTCATCCTTTGCATTAGACTCCGTTTGACTATTATTGTTTTAATATTCCTGGTTCCTTTTCTTCTAGGAATTTTACGGATCCAACCCCCAGACATCCCCGGACTACGGACGAATCATCAACCAACGACACTTTCGGAGAGTTATGTCCTTGCTGGAGGGAGTGAATGTGGCGTACGGCGGTCAGAATGACGAAGGAGATCTTTACATAGGTACTTGTGACTGTGGGAGGTCATGTTATCATTGATTCTACTACACCACACAGACATCGTACCACAAGGAGCAAAGTACCAGTGTAACGATGTATGCTGTTTGTTTATCAAGCAAATATTTACTTGGTTCACACTCTGATTAGCAAGGCACAGCACAGGTCACTATCCTGTTGAGGAATTGAACCAGAAATAATTCCTGCTGATTTCCTTCCTTCATCCATGACTTTGGCTTTCTCTAGTCCCTGGTGGGAGTTCGTTTCTCTTCCCTGCTCTGCTCTCGAAGAACCCCTGTCCCTACTGCCTCTGAGAGTCTCTGGCCTTCCTCTAATCTCCTGAGTTACTGCAGTGGGGGAGATGAACTCATTTTGTCTGATCTCCAGTTCTTACTTCACCGGCAGTGTAGTTGTCTGTTCAGTCTGCCTCCTGGCTGTGGCCTCCGGGCAGGGTCTAGATCTAGGTTTGGCATAGAGGGGTGGGAGCTGGAAAGAGGTCTGGTCTGTGGGTCAGGAATAGTGGGAGAGCGGGGTGTGCGAAGTTGGAACTGATGGGAGGACAAAGTGAGGTTTAACATCCATAGATCCCTCAAGTTGATGGTGTCGTTAAGGATCTTGTGGTGTGTTTTGTTGTCATTAGTTGAGGGATGGGGTTCAAGATAAGAGAGGTAATGTTGCAGCTCTATAAAATCCTGGTTATACCACACTTGGAATATTGTATTCAGTTCTGCTCCTCTCGTTATTGAAAGGAAGCTTTAGAGATGACGCAGTGGAGATTTCCCAGGATGTGTCTGGATTAGAGAGCATGTCCTTTGAGGGAAGGATGGGTGAGTGAGGGCTTTTCTCTTTGGAGTGCAGGAGAGTGAGAGGTGACTTGATAGAGGTGTAAAAGTTAATAAGAGGCATATGTTTGTGGACAGCCAGAGACTTTTAACCAGGGTGGAAATGGCTAACACGAGGAGGCATATTTTTAAGATGACTGGAGGAAAGTATATTAGAGGTAAGTTTTTTTAAACAGAGAGTGATGGCTGTGTGGAACACGCTGCCAGGGTTGGTGGTAGAGGTGGATACATCAGGGACTCTTACAGAGGCACATAGATGATGGGAAAATGGAGAGCTATCTAGCACAAAAAAGTTGCTATTGAAGGTCAGCACAACTTTGTGGGCTGAAGGGCCTGTGCTGTGCTGTGCTTTGTGTGACTCCCCCTGCCCACTGTTGCCTCGGTGACTGTCCGTCACCGGTGCTGAGGTCAGGTGTGAAAGGAGACCCGTTCTAGTCACATACGCTGCCCTGGAAAGCTGCTGCCTGTGTGGAGACCTGGCAGAGACTGACCCAGTGCAGCTACAGCCTGCTGCTGATGGCTGGTGGATCAACAGAGACCGGGGCAGTGGGGACCTGGCACAGTTTTAATCAGATCAGCAACGGTTATCTCTTTCGCGTGTGACCAGAGCCTCTTGTTAACTCGCTCAGCTCCGACAGTTGTGACTGACATGGATCCTGACTCCAAGATTATGCAGGAGGAGATCTTTGGGCCGGTGTTGCCCATTGTCACGGTCAGTAGTGTGGACAAGGCCATTGCTTTCATCAACAAGCGGGACAAGCCTCTGGCTCTCTACGTCTTCTCCCACAACAAGAAGGTAAGGGTTGTTGTCTCTGCTCATTGCCGGTGCTTGGTCTTGACATTCCGGTGTAGTAAATGTTACCAATAAAGGGTCTCAGCCCAAAATGTCTATTATCCACTTCCCTCCATAGCTGCTTCCTGACCTGCTGATTTCCCCCAGCATCTTGTTTATCAGTCCAGGTTCCAGCGTCTACTGTCCCTTGTGTTTCTGACCATATAAAGCACTGGTCAGAACTCAGTAGCAGTACCATTCATTCATCCATCCATCCCTCCCTCCTGGCCCTTCGAGCCGTATCGCTTAGCAATCCCCAATTTAACTCTAGCCTAATCACGGGACAATTTATAATGACTAATTAACCTGCCAACCGGTATGTTGGAGGAAACCCACATGGTTGCAAAGAGAATTCGTCCATTTGAAGCACTAACAGTGGCCCTCTGACCTGCTCTGTATTCCTGACACTTTTTATTCATGTTGCAGATGTCAGAAGTGAGAAATATTTTGCTCTTTTTGGCAGGGGAGCAGTAAATTCTGAAAACCTGTCGATGACTGTTCAGAAAATCCGAATGTTTGTCACCTGGCTCACAGGTGTTTTTTCTGCATTGTCCCAGGGGGTGGTGAATCTGTGGAATTCATTGCCACAGACGGTTGTGGAGACCAAGTCACCGAGTATACTTAAAGATGAGCTTGATAGGTTCTTGATTAGTAAGGCCATCAAAGGTTACGGGGAGAAGATAAGAGAATGGGGTTAAGAGGGAAAATAAATCAGCTATTATTGAAAGGTAGAGCAGACCCAAATGGCCTAATTCTGGTCTTATGTCTTATGGTCTAACACTCACCTGGGCCATGATTCCCATGCTGTTCTAACACCCACCTGGGCTCCTTATAACTTACCAGGTTATTATCCATAAAAGAGTGTTAAAAATGCATTGTGTATTATCCAGAAAAATATGTCAAAAATGTATCGGGTTAATGGGACTAGCACTCAATTATCATTAAAGTCTGAGAGTCCACAGAACCGAGTCCCTGTGTGCACCAGATTATCAGAGTATTTACTGCATGCTGTGATTAAGTTTGTGTTTCTTGTCTGCGCAGCTGGTAAAGAAGATGATAGCAGAGACATCTAGTGGTGGGGTAACGGCCAATGACTGCTTAATCCAGTACTCCATCTCAGCACTCCCGTTTGGGGGCGTGGGTGAGTTTGAGATACTTCCTTCAGGTTTTTGTCTGCCCTGCAGAATGGCGACTGAGCGGTCAACATTGGAATTAGGGTTGGCTGTTCAGACAGAATTTCTTCTTCCCGAGGATAGTCAACCTTTGGAGCGCTTCAGCTAAGAGGGGCATTACGTGTTTTCAAAGCAAATCGAGGTATATGTGCATGGAATAGGCATCGAGATATGAAAACTTAAATGAGGCTTGAACTGGAGAAGGGTCTGAAGATTCCTTTGTTGTTTGAGTGAGCATGAAATGTTAATCACACAACACGTGGGGCTAATGTTGTGAGACTCTTCTAGGGATAGGAGGAGGCCTGTTATCCTTTCTAAGCTCTACTACTGTCTGTTAAATTAAGGCTGACCTGCACTTGTTCAGGAGGCCCTCTACTTCCTAAGGAGATTGAGGCAAGCAAGGCTTCCCCCCTCACCCAACTTAACTGCATTGTACAAAAGCACCATTGAGAGCATCCTGACAAGCTGCATCTCCATCTGGTATGGGAGCAGCTGAACATCGGACCAGAAGACCCTACGAAAGACTGAGAACAGCTGAGAGGATCATAGGGATCTCCCTGCCATCCATCGGGGACATTTATCAATGCCGTGTACACAGAGCCCTTAGTGTTATTAAGGTTCTCATCCATCCATCCAGTATTACCGTCAGGCAGGAGACTCTGATGCATTAAAAACTGGAATAGTCAGGATGGGACAGTTTCTTCCCTCAGGCCATTAAGCTTGAATTCCCTGCTGCACGGTATTCGAAGTGTCACTGGTTAATCTGTTCCATACCTTACAGTATTTAATTTATGTATTTTAGTTTGTTATTTATGTGTAATTCATCTGTAGATTTCATCCTGTCATAAGTTATTGTGTGTTATGTGTACTACTGTTTTACACCCAGGTTTGGAGAAACGTTGGCTCATTTCTATATACATTATGTACATGTATATAGTTAAATGACAGTAAACTTGATTTTTGTTGAAGGAAACTATTCTGGTTTTTGAAATTTTCAATCAGTGCACAGTCATTTCTGATTCCGTTGTGCAGAAGTACTTCCTGATATCACTTCCAGGACCAGCTCTGATTCCCAGCTCTTGCCCTCTTGTTCTGGGCTGCCCACTCTGCCTCCAACCTGATATCATCTCAGGACCAGCTCTGATTCCAGCTTCTTCCCCCTTGTTCTAGACTCACCACTCACCCTCAAACTATCAATTGTGTGTGTGTGTGTATCTCTCTTGTTAATGTCCCCTTCTTATCTGAGCAACAGGGTGGAGTTGTACCAACTGTAGTTACATCTTTGCCTCTCTTCAGGGGATGCAAATGGAACAGATAATTCCATTTCCTGGTTCTGGGCTTGGTCTGTGCATCGAACTGGTTAGAAACCAAATGCAGAGGCTGTTCAGCCCATCTAGGAAGAAACTTCACTCAGCTTCATTTGCCCCATCATTGAAGTGTGCCCACAATCCGTGGACGTACTTTTAAGGGCCCTTCATCTTATGTTCTTGATGTTTATTTATTTATTATTGTTATTTTCTTCTTGTATTTGTACAGTTTGTTGTCTTTAGTACACTGGTTGAACTGTCAAGTTGGTGCGGTCTTTCATTGATTCTATTATGGATTTATTGAGTATGCCTGCATATAAAATGAATTTCAGGTTGTTAATGGTGACTTATGTATATTTAGATAATAAATTTACTTTGAACCTATTGGGCTGCTATCACATGATCTTTCAAGGTCATCATCAGCGATCACTCGCAGTCGAGTATGATTCGTCTGGTGGTGGGTCTTGAGACGACTGAGGAGGCCAACAGGTCCTATTGCAGTGTTGGCAGGTGTAGGTCATTGAGGTGGTGGTGGATGTGGCTGGTCGGGCCTTTCCCCGTCTCTCCTTATGTTGAAGCTGCTTGTCTTAGTGGTACAGTATACTCTTTGAGCTGTGCAGTCCCGTCAACAGACAGTCCTTCTCCAGCTTTTCCTAACCTGTGCTAATTTCTCCCATCCAATCAGGTTGATGTGGTTCTTCCTCAGGTGGGTCTTGATATTGTCCTTGGACCACTTTTTCTCCCCTCTAGGAGTGCGCTTTGCATCCTTGAGTTGGCTGAACAGGAGTTGTTTAGGGTGGTGGGAGTCAGGCATACAGATGATGTGCTGACCCATTGCAAATGATGTTGAGTCACGATCGTGGCTATGGAGTTGATGTTAGTTTCCTCCAGGATGCTGGACCTGTTCTTCCAGCTAACTCTTCGAATCTTTTGAAAGGGTCCTTTGGTAAGTTTCTAGGGATTTTATGTGACTACTGTATGTTGTCCATGACTCTGCTCCATATAGCAAGGAGGGGGAGAACTATAGCTTTATAGACCAGAAGTGTTGGTCTTGATATCCCGATCTTCAAAAAAAACCCCTCTTTCTCAGCCTGGCAAAAACTCCACTTGCATAGCCTATTGTGCTATTTACTTCTGGTCAATTTTGGCTCTTGAAGAAAGAAGGCTGCCAAAATATGGGAAGTGATCAGTGTTCTCCAGAGCGACGTTGTCAAATTGGAAGGTTGAAGATTTAGGAGCTTGATCTGCAACAGGTCGGTGCAAGACATGGGGTTTCTTGATGTTTAGACCAAGTCCTAGGAGCTCGTATGCAAAACCATCCATGATGCACTGCAGCTTCTCCTCAGGGTGAGCTACGACAGTGTTGTCTGCAAACTGGGGATCCACGATGGAACTGGTTGACAGCTTGTTCTTTGCCTTGAATCTGTCAAGGTTGAAGAGCCCCCATCTGTCCTGTGGAGAATTGAGACTCCTTGTGGGAGGTCTCGGCCTGTGAGGTGAAGAATGGTTGCAATGAGAACAGCAAACAGAGTTGGGGCAGTGATGTAGCCCTGTTTGACCCCGGTCTCAACCTTGAAGGGTGTTGATTCAGAGCTGTTGTTGCTAATGACTGCTGCACTCGTATCATTGTGTAAGAGCCGCAGGATCTTGAGAAATTTCTCCGGGCACCTGATTTTAGACAGTGGGGGGAGCTGAATATATAAACCAGGCTTCTGTTCTGATATAGTGCTTCTGGGGTGCTGTATTGTCAGACATGCCCTCATACAAAATGTTAATCATTAAAAATGCAGGTCCTGGGCCAACGACCCTTCTCCAAATTGGCATGGCTAAAAACTGATTGACTCATTGATGCTTGTGAGATCTTGCTTTGCACACTATGGATGTGCACCTTTGTTACCAAAACTCATTTTGATGATGTGACCAAGCTCTCCTCCGTGAGAAGAACAGCTTGTTGTCTTTGACAGGCTGGCTTCACATCACAGAGAAAAGTACGGTAAAGGGGGAGGGGCAGATGGTATAGACCATTACTGATAGGACAATTGTCCTCTTGGTTCCATAAGACAAGGGAGCAGAATTGGACCATTCGGCCCATTGAATCTGCTCTGCCATACCATAATGGCTGATTTATTCTCCTCATTCTCCTGCCTTCTCTCCATAACCTTTGACACCTTGCTAATCAAGAATCTTTCAACATCCACTTGAAATATACCCAATGACTTGGTCTCCAGTCTGTCTGAGGCAACTAATTCCACAGATTCACCACCTCTGGCTAAAGAAGTTCCTCCTCACCACTGTCCTCCAGGCTGTGCTCTCTGGTCCTCGACTTACCCACTATTGGAAACATCCTCTCCACACCCACTCTACCTGGGCATTTCAATCACAAGCTTTTGCCCATGATAAGTGCGTAGATGTTACCTCAGTTAAGTAAAAAAACGTGGTGATTAGTTTATGTTGAATTACAGGTATGCGTCGCTTAACGTCCACGATATGTTCTGTGAAATCGGACGTTTTGGGAACACCATATTATATACTTAGCAGTTTCTCCATATCCGATATAGGTCCCTCTCGCATTTTCGTGAGCCTTGTCGTTTTCAGTGAAGCCGATCCTTTAACAGCCTCGAGAATTTTTTTCTGTTTTTCAGGATCGTCGAGTGCGACGTGCCTAAATCCCGAGCAATAGCATGCACTGGTTTTCCACCTTCACATTGTTCAATATCTTTTTGTTTCACTTCCAAAACAATACTTTTCCTTTGCCTCTTGCTGCTGCTGCTACCGCTAGGAGTGGTTTTGCTGCGTTTGGAAGCCATGATGCACTTTATGGTAATATTTTCGAAAGAAAATTAAACAGAGCGATAACGCTACTACACTCGAGACGTGCGATACTCGAGATTGGTTCCGTCTGCTACGTCATGTTCGCCGATCGGGACTACGGATGTATATGCGATCAGACGTTTTGCGAGTGGACGTTAAGCAGCGCACACATGCACCATTCCAGAATTTAAACAAAATAATGCTCAAACTCTGAGAGCTGTTACTAATACCAGCATTAACACATCTCCAGTGATTCACAAGCCACTATGCGGAGTGTCTTTTGAACTGCAGCCTGGTTAGCTGATGAAAGGCTGGCTGTTATAGGAGTCAAACTGGACACACCAGAGGCTGTGGTAGAACAAAGGACCCTACGGAAAACCCTGGCAATTCTGGACAATGTTTCTCATCCTCTGCATGCCACCTTGGCTGAACAGAGGAGCACTTTTAGTAATAAACTAAGACAACTGCACTGCTCCAAAGAGCGCTGTGTGTCATTCTTGTACCTGGCCACTAGGCTCTATAATGAATCTATAGCCAGGGAAGTGATGACCCCCCTCCTATTAGACTGTTTGAGGTAACTTGGCATGTTACCAAGTTACGGTCCTGTGACACCGTAGTTTCCTTTGGGATCAGTGGAAATCTATGATCATACTGCCAGAGTCAGCATTGTACTTGTATCTAAAACTGAATGCCTGTAATACTGACGTTTACAGACTTCTCCCCAACATACTATTTTAGAACAGAGCACAGACACTACAGCACTGTACAGGTGGTGTGGGACCTCAGGCTCCTGTACTTCCTACAGTAGTGAGAAGAGAGTATGGCCTGGATGGTGGCTTCCTTGCTAATGGAGGCTGCTTTTTTGTGGCAGCACTCCTTGTTGATGTCCTCAGTGTTGGGGAGGGCTTTGCCTGTGAGGGACTGACCTGTATTCACTACTTTTTGTAGGCTTTTCCATTCAGGCACATTTGTGTTTCCATACCAGGCCCTGAATTAACCAGTCAGGGTATTCTCCACTGCGGAACTCGAGAAGTTTGTCAAAGTTTTTGGTGACGTGGCAAATCTGCACAGATTTCTAACAAAGTAGAGGTGCTGCCCTGCTTTCTTTGTGAAGGCACTTGCGACTGGACCCAGGACAAGTTCTCTGAAATTATAACACAGAGGAATTTAAAGTTACGGTGCCTCTCCACCTCTGATCCCCTGATGAGAACCTTCAGTTTCCACTCCGTGTGGTTGATAGCTCCGGGTGGGCATTTTACCTTTACAAAACTTTAAACAAAAAACTGAATTCTGAATGATCGCGGTTTGTGTTCACTTGTGGCGTTTCTGTGCAGTATCTTTGCCTTCACACAATGTGTACTGTTCGCAGGTAAAAGTGGCTTTGGGTCATACCATGGCAGATACAGCTTTGAACTGTTCAGCCATCGCCGAGCCTGTCTGCTGAAGTCACTGGGCATGGAGAAAATGAACAGTATGCGGTACGCGCCCTCCAGTGACTCAAAAATGAAGTGGATAAGGTTGCTGTTGAAGCATCGTGGAGGTGGGAAGAAATGGGGGTTTATTTGGATTGTGGCATTGGGAGCTCTGCTTTCCATTGTGATGAAGGTAAGTCTGAAATGATATGTTTGCTAATGAGTTAGAGTCATAGAGCACTACGGCACAGAAACACACTCTTCGGCACATTTAGTCTGTGCTGAACTATTAATCTACCTGGACCATAGCCCCCTGAACCACGTGCTATCCAAATTTCTTTTAAATGTTGAAATTGAATCTGCATCTATCACTTCCGTTGGCAGTTTCTTCCACACGCTCACCACCCTCTAAGTGAAAGTGTTCCTCCTCAAGGTCCACTTAAACATTTCACCCTTCACCCTTAACCTGTGACCCCAATTTATAGTGTCACCCAGCTTCAGTGCAAAAAAAACCTGCTTGCATTTGTCCTCATAATTTAGTGTACCTTGTTGGAGTCCGATTCAGATTTATTTATGGCATGTACATCGAAACATATAGTGAAATGTGTGTTAACAACCAACACCCCCAAGGATGTGCTGGAGGCAGTTCACTAGTGTTACCACACAATCCGGTGCCAACATAGAATGCCCACAATGCTTGGCAGAACAACATAGAACACAATAAAACAGAACATGACAAGCAACAAAACAACAACGAAACAAGCCTCGTTCCTCCCTCCCACTCACCTACGCACAAGCGCAGTCCTCAGCAGACCCGCGGATTCACAGTCATTTGGACGGACCTTCGGCTTTCCCAGCGGATTTGCCGAGAACCAGGTGCACGATTGGAATGTGCAGGAAATAGGTGTGGTTTATTCGGGGGGGGGGGAATGGGTTGTGTTCAAAGAGCAGAAGTAGAAACAACAGCCATTTCTCCCAATTGAAGCAGAGTCAGAGATGCGCAAGAAACGGGCCCTTCAGTCCAGTGAGTCTCTGTTTAAATAGTAACCCAGTACTGATCCCATTCGTTAATCTGGATAAAATCAGTCCCCAAAATACATGTTGAAATCAAACCAACATTCACCAGTTCCACATTCGCACCTCCCTCTGAGTAAAGTCACTCCCTCTCAGGTTTCCCTTAAACATTTCACCTTTTACCCTTAGCCTATGACCTCTGTTCTAGTCTCACCAGCCTTTGGGGGGGGGGGGGGGGGAGTAGCTTGTATGTTGCTGTACATGCATAGCACCAAACAAAACAACAATCCTCCAGACCAGGTACTGTGTTCCTTCACAACACAGTACATATAACTCAGACCTATAACACCTAAAGTAACATCACCGCAAGTAAGTAAACAAATATTCTCGACTAGAGCGTTTTTTCTCTATTATTGTGTACTGATGCTGTAAAGTTAACAAATTTCACGACATATACCGGTGATGTTAAACCTGATTCTGATTATATTCCAGAAAATTAACTGTGTTGAGTGAGTGACAACATGACTCTATGTAAAAGAAATTGTGAGGTCTGAGACACAAAACGAAAAGGCATTACTTTAGAAAAATCGGCACCGACTGGGGGAAAGAGGATGCTTGAAGGGATCAGGTTGTTGTGTACAAGTCAGTGAAAACAGCCAAGCAATGCAAGGAAGGCAAATGGTTCTTTAACCTTATTGCCATTTTAATTTCCCCAGGCCTTTTGTTCTCGCAGTGTCTCCATTGCCCCGTTCTCGGCATCTGACGGCTGTTGTATCTCCCTTTGTATCCAACTCTTCCAAGTTCTGGCCTTTGATCCAAAACATTAACTCTGCTTGGCTCTCTGAGCACACTGAGAATCACGTTTACTATCACTGACGTACTGAATGTTATAAAATTTGTTTTGTGGCAGTAGTATAGTGCAATACATAAAAATGTACGATAGTAGGTTCCGGTTAATTGGGACACATCGGGACCAGTACATTTTGGCCCAATTACGTGGCTGCCCCAATTAGCCAAAATTTCACGGAGGTTGTTAAAAAGGTATAAAAAAGACAAATTATTGTTTAACTGAGTAACAAATTAAGCATCTAAATGAAATACAGAGCTCATTAGAACACTATCAATACTACTACACTACTATAGCACTGTGTATTGGTTCCTAATATTTCTGGATGGGGGAATTAGTGCAGTGTAAGCAGTCATGTTCCTTTGATAGACTCTAAATAAGTAAAATCAGTGCAGTCACCTACTGCAGATAATGGACTATATTCATACAATGCTGTCGATGATTGCATCCTCCAAGTCTTAATTTTCATTGAAACATTCAAGATGATTATTGATACTTACAAATTCTTCGTAGTTCCTAACTTGTTGAAGTTGAAGCATCGATGCAATGCTCCTCAGACAGGATGAAGAGGTCAATACTCCCCAATGCCATTAGGCTTTACAATTCTACCGCCAGGACTTAAGAACTTTTTAAAAGCTATTATTAATGCTTTTTGAGATAGTGATTTAGATGCATATCATATTTTTTACTGAGTTAAGTATTGTATGTAATTAGTTTTGCTACAACAAGTGTATGGGACATTGGAAAAAAAAGTTGAATTTCCCCATGGGATGAATAAAGTATCTATCTATCTATCTATCTATCTATCTATCTATCTATCTATCTATCTATCTATCTATCTATCTAGTGAAATTGATTTATTTTTACTCCTGGCTATTTTTGGCATCTCCCAGCCTGAATACTGTGTGTGTGTGTGTGTATGTATGTGTGTGTGTGTGTGTGTGTGTATGTATGTGTGTGTGTGTGTGTGTGTGTGTGAGATAGTGTGACCAAGCTTTCCCTTTAAAACTACATCAGTTCTCTTGGGTACTGTGTTGTGCAGATTTATAAGAAAATCGGCTGGTAGGTTGTTCTAAGTATCTTGGAGAGCTTGTCACAGTTCTTCTGCAGACTTCGGCTGTCTCGCTTGCTTCTGTCTCTCCAGGTAATCCCAGACAGCCTCGATGATGTTGAGATCAGGGCTCAGTGGAGGCCCTACCATCTGAAACCGTATAAAAATCTTGGGTACCTAAGACTTTTAGACAGTAGATATACACACCCATTCAGTGGTGTCCCTATTAGGTACAGGAGTGGATCAGAGTGTCGTCTTCTCCTGCTGTAGCCCATCTACTTCAAGGTTCAATATGTTCAGAGATGCTCTTCTGCACACCACTGTTGTAACACGTGGTTATTTGAGTTACTGTCACCTTCCTGTCAGTTTGAACCAGTCTGAGCATTCTCCTCTGATCTCTCTCATTAACAAGGCATTTTTGCCCATTCTCTGTAAACTTTAGAAACTATTGTGCATGAAAATCCCAGAAGATCAGCAGTTTTTGAGATACTCAAACAACCTGTCTGATACCAACAATCATTCCATAGTCATAGTCACATTTCTTCCCCATTCTGATATTTGGTCTGAACAACAACTGGACCTCCTTACCGTGTCTGCATGATTTTATGCATTGAGTTGTTACCCCATAGATGACAGCTTAGATATTTGCATTAACGTGGTGTACCTGCCAGGATAATCAAGGACACGACCCACCCAGCCAACACACTTTTTGTCCCACTTCCCTCCGGGAGAAGGTTCAGGAGCATGAAGATTCGTACGGCCAGATTTGGGAACAGCTTCTTTCCAACTGTGATAAGACTGCTGAACAGATCCTGACCCAGATCTGGGCCGTACCTTCCAAATATCCGGACCTGACTTGCACTACCTTACTTTCCCTTTGCTATTTTCTAATTATGATTTATAATTTAAATTTTTATTATATTTAATTTGATTTGTATTCAGGGAGCGCGAAGCGCAGCAACAAATATCACTGTGATGATTGTACACTCTAGTATCAATTGTTTGGTGACAATAAAGTAAAGTAACTTAAGTAACTTATCTAATAAAGTGGCCACCGTGTGTGTAGTGCAAAAATAGGGAGGTGGTGGGCATTTGAAAAAATCTTCAGTGACATACCAAATTTCCTTGAAATATAGCTGCTGTTGTGCTGTCTTTGTAATTGCGTCAGTGTGTTCAGCCCAGGATAGATCTTCAGAGATGTTGATACCTAGGAACTGTTGACCCTTTGATGAGGACTGGTGTGTGTTCTCTCTACTTTCCCCTCCTAAAGTCCACAATGTTGCCTGACTTGCTGAGAATTTCTCACTGTTATTCATTTCAGATTTGCAGCATCTGCGTGATTTTGGATACTCTCTCTCGCATGGGGAACAGCTCTTTCTAACTTTGTATCTCTTTTCTTCCAGTTTTTCTTGATGTGGTAATCAACACGATATCATCACAATAACCTCCCAGCCACTGCACATGGGACTATCAGATTTATGGAATCAAGAATCACTAATCTCATTAGAAAACTAATGAAAGAAACTACTTACAGCGCAGGACTCTTCAGTAACAAACACTATTTTGTCACATTTTTGTGATGGGGGTACCGCAATGAAGGAGGTAGCACTAACATTAGGCTTGTGAGCCATATGGTGGCCCAGGCTGCAATATCAGATTTTTCCAACATGATATCAATGTTACTTTTCTAAGATAAGATCACAAATCTAATAATCACTGTTCTGACTTCTGAGTATGATCACCTGCCCAGGTTGCTGTGATTTCACATTCATTGCATCATCATTCACAACACAAGCTGGGAGCTTCTGTTGGGAAGATGGTTCTTTAAAAATTTTATTGATATTTTTTCCAGCATTTTTTACCTCAATTATGATAAACTAGCATCAAAGATTCCCAGTGCTAATTACACTTCAGTTCAGACTGAGTTTCTACCATTTTTTTTTGTGTTTAAAAATAATCTCCTTAGGAGCAGGTCCTATCCACAATACTATCCAAAGTCCTCGATGAAATTAATCGTCATGGGGAATTTCTGAAAATGTATTATTTGTTGTAGTAGGTCACTGAAATTAGGCTGGCTCTCACAGCAATCCCATTGCCCAGCAAGTTTCTTATAACCTTCCTTGTTTCACAGAGGCCTGAACTCTTCTACCAACTACATTAGGGCCAGTAAACCCACCTAAACAACACGCCTTGAAACCCACGGAGTCACTGGGAGAACATGCAAACTCTGCACAGGAACCTAATTGCACATTTGTTTTCACCTTTATGAGGAGGATTTTAAAATTAAACCTTGGATGCTTGGAATGTAATGTTAATTCACTTGTAACTAGCTGCCAAGCAATGATTGATGCAAATCTGACTATTTCTAACATTCTTAGACCATGAGACATAGAAATAGAGCCAGGCCATTTGGCCCATCTGGTCTGCTCCACCATTAAATCATGGCTGATTCATTTTCCCTCTCAATCCCAAACTAATTTTAGTCATTTGGAATCCAGTTATCCTGAACAAAATGATGGAGGAACTCAGCAGGCTAGGCAGCATCTATGGAGAGGAATAAACTGTCGGCGAGACCTTTCTGTCAGCACTCTGTATTCTTGTGCATTCTTAATTAGAAACTTGTATTTTAAAAACGTTTTATGTGCTAAACATGTGCATACCTGTATTACTCCTCTTCTACCATCGATTTAACACAGAATACATTTCTTCAAATGCTGTCCAATTCCACTGGACAGAGCTGGAAATGAGTTTCTGTAGAAACTGGGAAGAAGAGAAACCTGTTGTTAAAAAATAAACAAATTCTATTGTGGTATGCTACAAGGAAAGCTGATGGAGTTCAAAGTGGAAAGTCCAGTTATATTTTTATCTAGTATCAAGGTTTTGTAAAAAAAAACACAGGGTTATAACCCAGAGAGACCCTTGTGTCATGTTGAACTCTTGCCTTAAAGTGAGAAGGTTGTGGGTTCAAGTCTCACTCTTTCCCTTTCAGCATGTCATCTCCACAAAAGCCTCTCCACCCTCGGGGGAATGATGAATTCCATCCAAACAAGGGAATTTGTCCCAGTGTGCTGGAACCTATACCTCTCAATAACAGAACTCTGCTTATGGAGCAAACATAAGATGCTAGAGGAACTCAGTGGGCCCAGCAGCATCAATGATGAAGAACGAACAGTTGACATTTCAGGCTGAGACTAATCATCAGCCCAGGTCTTGGCCCAAAATCTACTGTTCATCTCCATAGATGCTGCCTGACCTGCTGAGTTCCTCTAGCATCTTGTGTTTGTTCCTCTGGATTTCCACCTCTGTAAGATCCTCATGTTTATAACCTATGCTTATCATTTGTCTACCATTCTGGGGGGGGGGTTGATGCTAATTGCAATTGCACTGCAAAAGCTGCTTCATTTGCTAGCAAGTACCTTGGGAACCCTGAAAGGGAAATGCAAGCTTTCAGCAAAATGTCTCCATGGTTGAATAATGTAACATGCATTTATGTACTAATTTAATAAAACATTTTTGATTGTAGTGACCTTTAATAGGGATGACGTGATGTTAACCAATGGGCCATTGTTGGTGAGGACTACTATCAAAGCTGTGTCATCTCCCCAGCCGTTCCTGCCATAATGCTTTATCTCACTTCTAACAAAACCCCTGAGAGGAAGTGGCTAAGAACTAATGGGAAGCTGTTCAACCCATAATCACCCCACTGCGCTCCAAATCCATGGTTACCCAAGCCTCAGTGGTTTATCTACATAGGTGAGACCTGCAGTTACACCTATCTGAAGAGAGTGCCCATCCAGTCACCTTCTCAAGGCCCTGAGTGATCCTGTGACCACGCCTGGTCAATCTGTATGGAGTCCTACAGCACAGAAATGAGTTACTGTATACAACTCCAGCAACGGCCCCCAAGTACTGCTCCATACTAAACCCTTTTAACAACCAGGCTGAAGAAACGAATGTGCTCATGATCCCCTGTATCTTTTGTCCCTATTTGAAATCTGTATCTCCTGGCCCTTGAACCACCAAGGAGGCAGCTTCCCGATGCCCACCCTATGTGAGAGCCATCAGGATCTTCCAAACTTTTTCTTTCGTTCCAAGGAGACCAACCTCCCACCCATTAGACCGGCACTATTTAGTCCACAGCCCTTCATCCCTTCTGCACCATTACACACTCCCCTCTATGAAATGTCCACTTCCTTCTCCAACGGCCACTCTATGTTGTGTCGCTTTTTGTAGATGTTCTGTGAAGCAGGTCTTATGGGAAAACTCTGAGCTGGCTGGGGCTTTCCTCTTTGGAGCATAGGAGGATGAGAAGTGATTTGATAGAAGTGTACAAGATGATAAGAGGCATAGATAGAGTCGATTGCCAGAGACTTCTTCCCAGGGCGGGAATGGCTCATACAAAGTAGATATGTAGGAAGGTTTCTTAAGGCTGTTGTAGCTGGGGGGGTGGTAGTGGGGATAAGCTCCCACTACCCAGTAAATGGTCCCAATGGCATACGTCTCAATTAGCCAGAAGTCCAGCTCCAGGTCTTCACATGTGGCTTAGCCACTAAGCCTGGTGGAACTGTTTCTGCTGATAGGAGAAGGAGCAAAGACAGGCTACTGGCACCTTAAAACTGGTCATTTAGGGCAGATGGGGCTCGTCAGCCATGTTGGCAGCTCACCTGGAAGGAAAACTCTGATCTCAAACTTCAGCTGCCTTGCAGCTATCCCATTCATAGCGAAGGCTTCGGGAGTAAACCTCGAGGGGAAACATCCGGAGCTGGAGTCCCTGAGACAGTCACTGATCGGCAACTCCTGCAAAGCTACTGGTGCAATTCTGTATCGGTCTCTGATGTACCTTTGGATTTGTCGGCTGCGTGGAAAAGGGGGACCTGCTGCACGGTTAACAACTTGCTCTCCATATCACACTCCCAAGGATTGGGTATCACACAGACAGCTGGGATGGAACATCCATGATCGAGCCCAACCAGCAGAGGACCTCAAAGGTAGGTATGTGGAACGGGCTGTCAGGTGATGGCAGATGCATTAGGGACATTTAGATACAGAAGTGTAGGATAGAAAATGGAGGGCTAGGTGGGAGGGAAGGATTAGATTAATCTTAGTGGGTCTGCACAAGTGGACCAGAAGGGCCTGTACTTCGTTCTATAATTATCCCTTAGGTTGTCACAATTTCAAGTGCAACAAGAGTACAAAGGTTTAATTGAGAGGCAATAAGTTTGGAAGGGATCTGAGAGGGATTTCTTTCACATCGAGGGTGACTGGAACCTGGAAGGAGCTTGTGGAGGCAAATACTCTCACAAGAATCATCTGGATGCATACTGAATGGCCAAGGCATAGATGGACATGGGATTAATAAAGGTAAATGGGATTGCAGTAGGTAGGCACAAGGAGTGACATGAAAATGATGGGCTGAAAGGCCTGCTTGCCATATGAATCTATGATGTACTTTCCCCAGACAGCTGAGGGGCCTAGTGACCCAGCCTCTGCATGACAGATTAATGTCTGCCCCATCAAATTAGTCTTGACCTTGCCCTAGGCCGCCCAGCACATGATCCTGGGCGATCTGCAATTGAACAATAAAGCCATTTGTTTCACAAAACTAAACAACCCGAGGTATTATTTGGTTGCTGGCTTCGGCAAAACCGACTTATTTCACGCGTAGCTCCCCTGACAGTGAGTTATTAGTTTTGCTACAACAAGTGTATGGGACATTGGAAAAAAGTTGAATTTCCCCATGGGGATGAATAAAGTATCTATCTATCTATCTATCTATCTATCTATAACCCTTCATGCCCTGACTAATCAAGAATCTGTCAACCTCTGCCTTAAATATACCCAATGACTTGGCCTCCATAGCAATCTGTGGCAACGAATTCCACAAATTCTCCACGTTAGGTCTCGAAATCAGGGATTAGTTAGATATGAAAATCTGAGTTGCTTTAAACTGGTTTGCAGAGCTTGTTTGTTCATCAACTCCCTTAGACAGTATTAAGTAGCTTTCTATTGAGGCAGTTCGTCTACAACTGAAACGTAGAGAGTGCTGGAAGTCACAATCTCTGGACACTCTCCCCACCTCATCATCCCCTTTTGAAAAACCTTGCTCAGTAATCTCTTCTGTGCTTCCTGTAGCTCAACCGTTCATCGGCACTAGCCGCCATAGTATCCAGGTCATCTTCAAGGAGTGACGTCTCAAAATGGGGGTGGCCATCATTAAGGACCCCCATCACCCAGGGCAGGCCCTCTTCTTATTGTTACCATCAGGAAGGACGTACAGAAGCCTGAAGGCACACACTCAGCGATTCAGGAACTAGCTTCTTCCCCTCTGCCATCCGATTCCTAAATGGACTCATGAACACTTCCTCACTACTTTTTTAATTTCAATTTTTTACATTATTTATTTAAATCTTTAATATATTTATACTTAATGTATCTGTACTTGTACCTATACTAAATGTATAATTCACATTTTTCTCTATTATATATTGCACTGTACTGCTGGCACAAAACAACAAATTTCATGACATCTGCCAGCAATATGAAACCTGATTCTGAATTAAACAATGCCTCAATTTAGAAATTGTTTCCTCGTGGAAGGGGGTGGGGGGGGGGGGGGGAACCCTCTACACAATCACACTACAGTAGCAGTTAATTAATGAATGACTATGAAACAAAGACCTGGTTGCCGCTCACCAAGATTTGTCCTAACAAGTGATAACTCAGCAGCAGGAAACTGTAAGATGGATGAGCCTGTGTGACTTGCAATGTGGAGACACCGGGTGCTGAAACTCCGCAGAGTGACCTCCCCGCACCCCCCGCCTGCAGTAGGCACATGGTCGATAGGAAAATGGAGGGTGATGAAGAAGGGGTTCGATTGATCTTGGAGTAGATTAAAAAGGTCGTGAACATGTACTGTTCTGTTTCAAGTTCAAGTTTATCATCATGTGACTACATATTTACAAGTAAACAAAACAACTTTCCTCTGCACCACAGTACATATATCACACACACGACATGGACACAAAATATTCCCACTAATAGGTTGATAAAGTATAGTTCAAATGCATGTAAAATGTGTAGTGCAATTAAACTGTAAATAGCTTGCTATCCTAGTGACAAAACTTCACAGTGGCAGGGTATCCATTAGTCTCTCAGCCTGGGGAAGGAAGCTGTTACCCAGTCTGTACCTCCTTCCTGATGGTAGAGGGTCAAAGAGATTGTGGGATGAGTGGAAGGGCCCTCAACAACGCTTCTGGTCAATGTCACGAATAGGGGGGACGGGGGAAGACCCTGGTGATCCTAAGAGTAGATCATTTAGCCGCTCGGGAATTCACCAGCAACAGTGAGATGGGCAGCTGACTCTATTCGCTGCCCATTGAGTAATCCACCATCTCTTTATCCCGGCATTCTGTTCCATTGTCTGGCATGAAGCAGTAGTCTCCCCCTCTCCCAACCCTTCTCCCTCTCCCCTCCTCTCCTTTTCCCCAACCCCTCCCATTCCCCTCTCCCTCTCCCAACCCTTCTCCCTCTCCCCTCCTCTCCTTTTCCCCAACCCCTCCCATTCCCCTCTCCCTCTCCCAACCCCCCTCCCCTCTCCCAACCCTTCTCCCTCTCCCCTCCTCTCCTTTTCCCCAACCCCACCCCTCCCCTCTCCCCTCCTCTCCCTCCCCTCTCCCCTCCTCTCCCTCTTCCCACCCTTCCTCTCCCCACCCCCTACTCCTTCCACCTGAAAGAGCTCTCTGGCCACGGAGTCGGTGAACAAACAGGCCCTTCGGTACATCTCGTCCTTTCCAACCCGTTATTCTGCCCAGTCCACCCGGACCGTACCCCTCCCATCCAGGTAACTTCCTTTTAAATATTGCAGTCGAGCCCACATCTACCACTTCCATACTCGCCACTCTCTGAGTGAAGTCCCCCCCCCCTCAGGTTCCTGTTACGTATTTCACCTTTCACCCTTAACCTATGACACTCAAGTCACCATATGCTGCCCTGAGATTCATTTTCTTGCAGGCATTTAGAGGATAATAGAGGAATATAATAGAATTTATGAAAAGTTTACTGAAGGCTGACAAACAACCAATGTGCAAAAGAAAATGACTGAAATCCATGTAAATTTTCTCTGTACTCTTTGAATTTTATTGATATCTTCCCTGTGGGTAGGGGACCAGAACTGTACACAATACAGTTCTCCACATTCAGCTTGCACGAAGGTTGTGATTTTTCGTGCAGTTTTTTTTTCTAAAATCAGAGTTCACTGTCCCGGTCTAGTGAATTTTCCCCCGTGAAGCCACCCTTTGTTATACTTAACTCCGAGCATTTAGGAATAGATTATGTCTGATTGAATTAACTGCGAGTCTCGCTGTATACGGGTGGTCACCGCCTGCCAGCCCCGCTCAAGGCGAGGTGTGCACGGTCAGGTCCGTGGCTCCCAAAGTAAGTGTGGTCTCCGTGGAGATCCTTCTGGGAAATTCAGGTCTTCAGTCTCATTTCTCTTGAGTTCTGTTTCTGTGTTCTCCCCCCGCCCCCCCCCCCCCATGCTGTTTGTCCTCCCTCCCTCCCTCCCTCATTCCATTTCTACTCCTCCCAACAAGGACAAGGACTTCTCTCCCCAGAGCTGACCGGACGGTTTCCAGCCGGGGATGGACGACCAAGAGCAGCTGACGGGAGCCGGGAGCGCCGCCTGGACCCGGAGCTGTTGCGTCCCCATGGTGATTCGGGAGGAGGTCAGGCAGCTGTTTCTCATGGCGGGGCCTCTGGTGAGTGGGACAGCTGTTTGTGGATGGGGCAGCCCCGCGTGTCCTGGTTGTCCTGACAGAGGGGTCACATACAGCGACGATCCAACTAAATAGAAGTATAGGTTCTGTGGCCACACATTTTAATTCCATGTCCCATTCCCATTCTGATATGTCCATCCATGGCCTCCTCTACTGTCAAAATGAATCCAAACTCAGGTTGGAGGAACAACACCTTATATACTGGCTGGGTAGCCTCCAACCTGATGGCATGAACATTGACTTCTCTAACTTCCGTTAATGCCCCCCCTCCCCCTCTTACCCCATCCCTGACATATTTAGTTGTTTGTCTGTTCTCCATCTCCCTCTGGTGCTTCCCCCCCCCCTTTCTTTCTCCTGAGGCCTCCCGTCCCATGATCCTTTCCCTTCTCCAGCTCTGTATCACTTTCGCCGATCACCTTTCCAGCTCTTAGCTTCATCCCACCCCCTCCGGTCTACTCCTATCATTTCGCATTTTCCCCTCCCCCCACTACTTTCAAATCTCTTACTATCTTTCCTTTCAGTTAGTCCTGACGAAGGGTCTCGGCCCAAAACGTCGACAGCGCTTCTCCCTATAGATGCTGCCTGGCCTGCTGTGTTCCACCAGCATTTTGTGTGTGTTGTTGTGAGAAGTATAGGTACTCCAGGATTCGGACGTCCGACTCAACTGTTCTTCTAAACTGGCATTTAAGTTAATAAGCAAACATGAGGAAATCTGCAGATGCTGGAAATTCAAACAACAACACACACACAAAATGCTGGCCTGCTGTGTTCCACCAGCATTTTGTGTGTGTTGTTGTTTAAGTTAATAAGACAGGAACAGGATTAGGCCTTTCGGCCCATCGAGTCTGTCTCGCCATTCCATTCACGGCCGATTTATTTTTCTACTCAGCCTCATTCTCCAGCCTTCTCCCTGTAACCCTTACTAATCAAGGTGCATGTTTGCACACCTAAAATCTAGGGAATTCGCCAGAGAATCTAGAGCTTGAGAATAAGATGGAGGGAATGGAGGGAAGGAGGGAGGAGGAGAGGTGGGTCGTACAGATGAGGTTGAGGGAATGAGGCTACCCCGGTGGTTTAGATGGCTGGAAAATGTGGCAGAATGATCGAAAGAGAATAGGGTTCAGGGTGAGTGGTGGAGGGATTCGGAGGGTTCAGTGGCTGGTGGGTGAGTAGATAGGAGTGTGAGTGTTAAGTGGATGTGGGGTGTGAGAGGTCAGTAGATGGGGTGGGTAGTGAGTGTTGAATGAATGAGTGAAGTGAAGGGTCAGTAGATAGAGTGAGGAGTGAGTGTTGAGTGAATGTGGGGTCTGAGGAGTTGGTAAGTGGAGTGAGGGTTGATGAAGTCAGTGAATGCAGAGGGAGTGAGAGTTGAGTGGATGAGGGGGAAAGGCATCAGTGAGTGGAGGAGGGAAGTTTCAATGGGCTGAGGGCTGGAGGGTCAGTAGATGAAGCAGGGGCAGACTATTTTCTGGCTGATGATATGGTTGTTGAGTGGTTATGAAACCATTGCCTCGATGGTTTGAGGGGAGATGTGGATGGGGCCACCTCCAGCTGGGTGCTGTGCTGTTGGGTTTACCTGGGTGCGGGATTTCCATGTTCACTTGTCCAGTTGATGACTCGGTCAGCTCACTTCTCTGTATGTCCTCCCACAGGTGTTGACCCAGGTGATGAACTACACCTTGAACTTCATCAGCTCTGTGTTCAGTGGACACCTTGGCAAGTGCGAACTGGGGGCCATCTCCCTTGCCACTTCAGTAGGTACCTGCCCCGCTCTGTCACCCATACGGGGCAAGGGAAGGATTGGGGGGGGGGGAGTTCCTGCTGAAGGCCACAAGACATTGCAGTGGAATTGGATGTTCAGCCATCCGAGTCTGCTCCGCCGTTTGATCATGGCTGATCTATTATCCCTCTCAAACCCCCCCCCCCCTTACTAATCCAGAACCTATCAACCTCTGCGTTAAATATACTCAATGACTTGGCCTCCATAGCCATCTGTGACAATGAATTACACTGGTTCAACACCCTCTGGCTAAAGCAATTCCTCTCCATCTCTGGTCTAAAGGGATGTCCTTCTAAACTTTGGTTCTAGACTCTCTCACTATTGGAAACACCTGCCACATGTCTACTCTATATAAGCCTTTTGATATTCAGAAGCAATATATACAGTGCATTGGTTACTTAGTGATTGATGATTGGCATTGACCTTTCACCTTGTGGAGACCCTCACTGATACTCCATTGGTGCTAGGCAGGGGCTTCAGCTGAGTGACTTGCTTCAGACTGCTGACTGAGACTCAGTACCAGAGCGTCTTACAGATGGGATTTGCAAAGGGCAAGAAACATAGCATGAAAGGTGTGGTGGTGGTGGGGGGGGTGACCTTGTGGCACCTGCAGTTGTTTCTTGGTGGAAGGAAGGTTAAGACTATCTGAAATCTCCTCCGGTGAGACTCCTGCTTTGGTCTGAATGGCAAGGGTTTGGTGACTTGATCAGGTAAGAGTGAGCTCTCCACTGGGGAAGCCTCCTGAGGCAAGACAGAACTGTGCATTGATCTCTCCATCTTCATATCCATCTCTCTATTTTTTAATCTCCATCTATCTCTCTATCTCTATCTGTCTCTCTTTATTGCCATCTCTCTTTCTCTATCTCTCTCTCTCTATCTTTCTCTCTGTTTATCTCACTCTTTTTCTTTCTATCTAGAGATACAGCTCAGTGACGGGCCCTTCAGACCCATTCCACCCAATTGCACCCACGTGACCCCTTAACCTATCAGCCTGTATATCTTTGGACTGTGGGAGGAAACCAGAGCACCTGGAGGAAATGCATGCGGTCCCAGAGAGAACGTACAAACTCCTTACAGGCAACAGTAGAACTGGAGCTGTGAAGCGTTATGCTACCGTTCACCCATCGATTACAATGACCATCTTCAGTGAATGTTATCTCTCTCCTTCTTCCCCCACCCCCATCCTTTCTAAAACGGCGACCAAGATGATCAGTGTGACAGGAGTGGCGGTGGGAACTGGTCTCTCCATGGCGTGTGACACCCTGATATCGCAGGTAAAACTCTGCACCAGCTTGTATGTTGACGTAGCGTAGCTCCCGGAGATGGTTCACAGGCGAAGACCAGGGGCAGCTGCATGTACGAGGGGTATTAGGACAGATAGGTCACAGTAGCAGTTATAGGATGCCTTTATGGAGGCGAGAGAGGTTGGGAGGTTTGGGAAAGGGGAAAGATCCAAAGATGTAGATCTCACATTCATACCAACTGGGACTTAGCAGAACTCTCAGTGTACTGGGCAGAGGCTTCCATCCAAATTTGAACCCACATTCCATGGACTGGAGGGATTTGGCAGAATTATACTGCACCCACTTGGGCCCTTTGGCTCAACTGGTAGATGCCAACCAAGGACCCCCACTGGGCAGTCAGCTCTCCCCTGTGGCTCTGGGTGGCTGTTACCTTGCCACACCGCTTTGACAGGCAGTCTCAACCAGTGGGCTTCATACCCCCGTGAGATAGGCACATGCTTACCCTAGCATGTGAAGCCAGCTCCTGCAGATTTGGCAGGTGAGATTCAATGGCCAGAAAGGTGACTCTGCAATGCTTCAGGGAGAGCGAAGGGCATGGCAAGGCACAGAAGAAGCCTTGGTCATCCACTGTAACCAGGGAAGACCCCAGATGTGATGACTACTCGTCCCACTGGACCCTGGACTTCTGAGGTTGAGAGAGTGGAACTGCCCCAGTGCAATGGCTTTTCCACTTTAAGAAGATCTCCTGCACAGATTTCAAAAGTTATTATTGGATGTGACAGACCACCAATCCTTAACCACTTCCCCTGCCAGCTCGTTCCATAAACCGACTCTCACTCTGGGAGAAGTTGTTGCCCTTGGGTTTCTATTAAATCTCTCCCCTCTCACCTTAAACCTCAGCCTCCTAGTTCTTAATTACACAACCCTGGGGGAAAAGACTGTGTACATTCACCCATCTATGCCCCTCACAATTAAGACACCTCTGTAAGATAAAGAGAGAGAAACACACCGGGGAGGTGTGGAAGGAACCTGCAGTCGAGTCTTTGCATTGAACACTGAGTGGGAGACGGGCAAGGTGGGTAAAAGTAGCCACTTTTCATCATCATGAGGGTTAGGGGGTTGTTGTGTGAAGAGAAGTTGAGTTGAACGGGCCTAAATCATCTAGAATTTGGAAGGATGATGATATTGAAGCAGTCTCTCAAGTTCAAAGTTCAAAAGATTAAAGTTTTGAACTTTTGAACTTTGACATTTAAAGCACTGGTTGATAGGTTCTTGATCACTTCCACTTTAAATGTCAAAGTTCAAAAGTAAGGGTGTCAAAGGTTAGGGGGGAGAAGGCAGAAGGATGGGGTTGATAGGGGTAACATATCAGCCATGATCGAATGGCAGAGCAGACTCAATGGGCTGATGACCTAATACTGCTCCTATATCATTGAAATCTGGGATGAGAACTTCCTTCTGGACTTCTCCCTGCAGAAAAGTCAGCTGCTTGGCCAGTGAATAGATTCAGGCCTGAGATGGATGGACCTTTGGTTATTTTAGGAAGCAGAGTCAGTGTAAGTGGGGAAGAGACTGCAGATAGAAGATCTTCTGCTGTCTCCTGGATCAAAGTGGCCAGCTCCTGCTCCCATACATTTGTTAGAAACACCTCCTGATGGTCTTTGATGCCAACTAAGTCGATCTCTATCTTGTTTCAGATGTATGGCAGCAAAAAGCTGAAGCAAATTGGAATTGTCATCCAGAGGGCCATCTTGATTCTCATGATCTTCCTCTGCCCCTGCTGGGCCATCTTTATCAACACAGAGAAAATCCTATTGGCTGCTAAACAGGACCCCGAGGTGGCCAGGTCAGATGTACTTCATGCTCACCCACCAAGACACAACAGGCAAACACATATTGCAAAAACATTTTATTAATCATTGACTTTACATTAATTACCAAATAATTAATTACAAAAGATGTACAGTTAGGGTTAGTGAGGTATGAACATTCTATGTGGGTGCCAGAAGTGAGGTGACACTTGTGGGCTACCTGGTGCAATCCTCACTGATTTGATTTGATGCAAATGCATTTCACTGTATGTTTCAATGTTTTGATATACATGTGACAAATAAAGCTAATCTTTTAAAAAATATTTGGTTGTAGCTCACTGCCACCTCTGATTCAGATGTGTAGAATCTTTCACATCCACCTGCAGTTCACTCTCTGTCAAGTTCTGTCTCTAATCCCTCACGACAATATTACCAGTTAACCCTTTTCCTTGTGGTCCCAGTGTTGCAAAATGTCAGCCGTGGGTCCAAGTCAAAATCAAGTTTACTGTCATATGTACAGCTACATCAAAGTTCAAAGTAAATTTATTATCAAAGTACATATATGTCACCATGTACAACCCTGAGATCTATTTTCTTGCGAGCATACTCAATAAATCCATATTAGAATAATAACCATAATAGAATCAATGAAAACTTTAGTGTTTAACCAGTGTGCAAAAGACTACAAATTGTGCAAATACAAAAAGAAAAAAAAGAAAAGCACTAAAGATCAAGAACATGAGATAAAGAGTCCCTGAAACTGAGTCTATTGGTTGTGGGAGCATCTCAATTATGGGGTAAGTGAAGTTGAGTGAAGTTACCCCATTTAGTTCAGGAGCCTGATGGTTAAGGGATAATAACTATTCCTGATGTACAAAAAAGCTGGATGAACTCAGCAGGTCAGGCAGCATCCGTTGAAAGAAGCAGTCAATGTATGCTGCCCGACCTGCTGAGTTCATCCAGCTTTTTTGTACGTCTTGATTTGACCACAGCATCTGCAGTGTACTTTGTGTAAACTATTCCTGAACCTGGTGTGTGAGTCCTGAGGCTCCTGTACCTTCCTCCTGATGGCAGCAGTGAGAAGAGAGCATCTCCTGGATGGTGGGGTCCCTGATGATGGACGCTGCTTTCCTGAGACAACGCTCTGTGTCGATGTGCTCAGTGGTGGGGAGGGCTTTACCCGTGATGGACTATGGAGATATCACGTATGCATGGATGCAGTGAAAAACTTACTTGCAGCAGCATCAAAGGGATTTAACTCTAGATGCACAACATTCACAAGAAAATGTAAATTAAACATAAATTATACATAATTTTTACTGGGATGAATACAATTGGAACAAAAAAAATCATATCTTATAGTGCAACTAGTGGTCATACTGTTGCTGTACTGAGGAGGTGGTTAATGTTATGTCAGTTGGTTGAGGAGCTGAATGGTTGAACCTTGTGGTGTAGGACTATCGGCCTCCTGCCCAACAGCAGCTGTGAGAAGATAACATGTCCCAGATGGTGGGGATCTTTGATGATGGATCTCCTGTAGATTCTACTGATGGTGTGGAGGAATGTGCCCATGATATATTGGGCTGAGCCTACTGCTCTCTGCAGCTTCTTGTATTCCTGCGCGTGCGAACTGCTGTACAAGACCACCGTTGTTTACGTCGCCGTGTCCAGAGGTTCTCTGTTCAAGTCACACTCCAGAAACATGACCCACACAATGTAGTGCTGGGGGAGTGCAACACTGTCAGTGAGACTGCTTCTTAAATATTGACCTACAGGACATCTTGTGAAGGTATTTGCTATGAATTTTTGTCCTCTGTCATACTGTGCCTAATTTGTTGTGTCCCACCATTGCCCTTGTTCCATTGCAAGGTCTGGAACCTTTTATAAATACAAAAGGTTCTGCAGATGCTGGACATCTAGAGTAACAGACACACAAAACGCTGGAGGAACTCAGCAGGCCAGGCAAATCATCTATGGAAAGGAATAAAGAGCCGATGTATCAGATGATGAGGGGTCGCAGCCCAAAACATCGACTGTTAATTCTTTCCACAGATGCTGCTTGACCTGCTGAGCTTCTCCAGCATTTTGTGCGTGTTAGTCATGAACCTCATATTTGTTTATGAGGATCTGAGTGCCACTGAAAAGTCACATTTATCGCCCATCCCTGACTGCCCTGGAGAAGGTGGTGGTGAACTGCCTTGTACTGCTGCAGTCCTCTCTGGTGAACTCGCACAGTGCTGTTGGAGGTGAACTTCCAGGATTTAGTAGCAGTGTGGAGGAACAGAGGGATCTTGGGACTCATGCCCGTAGATCCTCAAAGTTGGCTTAAAAGTTGACAGGATTATTAAGAAGGTATATAGTGCATTGGCCTATCGATTTCTCAAAGCTGGTGTGCAAATTGTTAGGGTTGTTAAGAAGATGTGTGGTGTTTTGGCCTTTGTTAGCTGAGGAATTCAGTGACTAATGAATCACAAGGTAATGTTGCAACTCTATTAAACTCTGGTTAGACCACACTTGGAGTATTCAATTCAATTCAAATTTAGTTGTCATTCATCTGTACATGAATACTCATGATTACAGCCAAATGAAGTAGCGTTACTCTGGGACCAAGATACAAAACACAATAGCAACAATCACACACAGCACATATAAGATAGCAAGCACATGTAATATATCAGTAAAATACGGCCATACAATAAAGGTGTTTAGTTCTGGTCACCTCATTATAGGAAGGATATGGAAACTTTAGAGAGGGTGTGGAGTAGATTTACCAGGATGCTGCCTGGATTAGAGAGCGTGTCATAAGGAAAGGTTGAGCGAGCTGGGGCTTTTTTTGGAGTGAAGGAGGGTGAGAGGTGAATTAATAGAGATGATAAGAGGCATAGGCAGAGTAGATAGAGTCTTTTCCCAGGGTGGAAATGGCCAATAGGAGGGGGCACATTTTTAAAGTGATTGGAGGAAAGTATAGGGAGAAGTGTGGTGAGTGTGTCAAATGTCCTGCCAGGAGAGGTGGTAGAGGCAGATACATTTAAGAAGCTGTTAGAAAGGCACATGGATGTTAGAAAAATGGAGGGTTATGTAGGAGGGAAGGGTTAGATTGATCTTAGAGTAGGTTATAATGTTGGTACACCTTGGGCTAAAGAGCCTGTACTATGCTGTAGTGTTCTATACTTTATGTTTTATAATTTTGCAAAGAATGGGAGGTTGATTTCCAAGTCAGGCTTGGAGGGGAACCTGGCGATGGGGGGTTCCTGTGTGCAGATGCACCATTGCAAGGGAATATTCTCAGTGACCAGGATAGCATGGGCACCTACATTGATGCACAATGTTCTCTTCTAGGTTATGCCAGCTTTATGTGAAGATATTTATCCCTGCTCTCCCTGTGAGTATTCGTTCTGTTCATCCCTACGTTATGGGGTTAACGCTACACTCTTGTCAGGAATTCTCTGGAAGGAAAAATCTGCAGATGCTGGCAGTCTGAAATACAAACACAAAACGCTGGGAGCACCCGGAAGGTCAGGCAGCTTCTGCGGAGAGAAAACAGGATCAATATTTCTATTTGTTGACCTCCTGGATGAATTACCTTGCTTGTCTTATTGTGTGCATTTCTGGTTTTCCAGAAATGACAGTAAGGATGTGGAAACTTTGGAGAGGGTGCAGAAGAGGTTCACCAAGGATTAGAGGGCAGGTGATATAAGGAGAGGTTAGACACACTTGTGTTGTTCTCTTAGGAGTGTCAGAGCCTGAGAGGAGAGCTGACAGAAATTTATAAACATTATGAGAGGCGTAGAGGCTGAGTTTAAAGTGAGAGGGGAATATTTCAAGGGAGAGACACACAAAGTTCTTGAAGAACTCTGCAGGTCAGGCAGCATCTAAACGTTTCAGGCCAAGATCCTTCATCAGGACTGAAAAGGAAAATGAATCTCAGGATTGTATATATGGTAACATATACAGTACGCACTTTAATAATAAACTTACTTCAAACTTTGCTGAAGGATCTCAACCCGAAACGTTGACTGTTTATTCCCATCAACAGAAGCTGCTTGACCTGCTGAGTTCCTCCAGCATTTTGTGTGTGTGTGTTTCAAGATTTACAGCAAAATCTGCAGAATCTCTTGTGTTTATTAGCTCAAAGGAGGTGTGAGGCATAATTTTTTTTACATGGAGAGAGGTGGATGCCCGGAATGTGCTGTCTGTGGTGCTGGTTGAGGCAGATCAACAGCGTTTAAATGGCTGTTAGAAAAGTACCTGAACGTGCAGAGAACCGAAGGGTATGTAAAGGGAGAAGTGATTACTGGAATAAGGCATCATGTTAATTTGTGCGGCACAGTATTGTGGGCTGGATGGCCTGTTCCTGTGCTGTACCATTCAATGTTGTAGATAGGGTAGACAGAGTCTTTAACCTCGGTAGAAATATCAGGTGTTGGAGGACATGAATTGGAAGTGAAATGGAGGAAGTAAGTTTTAAAGGGATGTGCGGGGACACACAGGGAGTGGTGGGTGCCCGGAACAGGCTGCTGATGGGAGTGGTGGAAGCAGATTTGATCGTGGAGATTAAGAGTCTGTGAATCTGCTCAAAACCCAGCTGCTTCACCAAACTCCTTCTGCTGACCGTACACAGTCTACCAGACATGTGTCTCCAGGTTTACTTAGTTATTTATTGAGATGCAGGGCAGAACAGGCCCTTCCGGCCTTTGAGCTGTGCCGCACAGCGACCTCCAACTTAATCCAAGCCCAATCAATGTACAATGACCAACTAACCTACCAACCGGCACATCTTTGGACTGTGGGAGGAAACTGGAGCACTCGGAGGCAACCAACGCAGTCACGGGGAGAACGTACAAACTCCTGAACCGCAGCGGGAATTGAACCCGGGTCGCTGGTACGGTAAAGCATTGTGCTAATCACTGTGCTACCCCCAACACTAGACTGGTTGCCTGCCCAGCCTGGGTATTAGGGATGGATGGGAAACACTGAGTGATTCTGGAAATTTTATTTTATTTCTGAAAGAATAAAAAACAGATCAAAGCCTAAACTGAATTCAGGAGTCTGGAGGTAGAAGCCCGAAGGTCGAGTCTGCGAGTCCAACCCAGGACTAGAGGTTGGAGGCCTGATGTCTGTGACACTAAAACCAAGGAGGGGAGGTTGAAGGTTCAATGTCTGTGAGTCTGAGACTAAGGAGGGGAGGTTGGAAGCTTGATGTCTCTGTGGCCAAGGAGGGGAGGTTGGAAGCTTGATGTTTCTGTTGCCAAGGAGGGGAGGTTGGAAGCTTGATGTCTGTGTGGCCAAGGAGGGGAGGTTGGAAGCTTGATGTCTCTGTGGCCAAGGAGGGGAGGTTGGAAGCTTGATGTTTCTGTCGCCAAGGAGGGGAGGTTGGAAGCTTGATGTCTCTGTGGCCAAGGAGGGGAGGTTGGAAGCTTGATGTCTCTGTGGCCAAGGAGGGGAGGTTGGAAGCTTGATGTTTCTGTCGCCAAGGAGGGGAGGTTGGAAGCTTGATGTCTGTGTGGCCAAGGAGGGGAGGTTGGAAGCTTGATGTCTGTGTGGCCAAGGAGGGGAGGTTGGAAGCTTGATGTTTCTGTCGCCAAGGAGGGGAGGTTGGAAGCTTGATGTCTGTGTGGCCAAGGAGGGGAGGTTGGAAGCTTGATGTTTCTGTCGCCAAGGAGGGGAGGTTGGAAGATTGATGTCTGTGTGGCCAAGGAGGGGAGGTTGGAGGGCTGATGTCTCTGTGGCCAAGGAGGGGAGGTTGGAAGCTTGATGCCTCTGTGGCCAAGGAGGGGAGGTTGGAAGCTTGATGTCTCTGTGGCCAAGGAGGGGAGGTTGGAAGCTTGATGTCTCTGTCGCCAAGGAGGGCAGGTTGGAGGGCTGATGTCTCTGTGGCCAAGGAGGGGAGGTTGGAAGGCTGATGTCTCTGTGGCCAAGGAGGGGAGGTTGGAGGCCCGAAATCTGAGAGACTGAGGCCAAGGAGAGGAGGTTGGAAGCTTGATGTCTCTGTGGCCAAGGAGAGGAGGTTGGAGGGCTGATGTCTCTGTGGCCAAGGAGGGGAGGTTGGAAGGCTGATGTCTCTGTGGCCAAGGAGGGGAGGTTGGAGGCCCGAAATCTGAGAGACTGAGGCCAAGGAGAGGAGGTTGGAAGCTTGATGTCTCTGTGGCCAAGGAGAGGAGGTTGGAGGGCTGATGTCTCTGTGGCCAAGGAGGGCAGGTTGGAGGGCTGATGTCTCTGTGGCCAAGGAGGGGAGGTTGGAAGGCTGATGTCTCTGTGGCCAAGGAGGGGAGGTTGGAGGGCTGATGTCTCTGTGGCCAAGGAGGGGAGGTTGGAAGGCTGATGTCTCTGTGGCCAAGGAGGGGAGGTTGGAAGGCTGATGTCTCTGTCGCCAAGGAGGGCAGGTTGGAGGGCTGATGTCTCTGTGGCCAAGGAGGGGAGGTTGGAAGGCTGATGTCTCTGTGGCCAAGGAGGGGAGGTTGGAGGCCCGAAATCTGAGAGACTGAGGCCAAGGAGAGGAGGTTGGAAGCTTGATGTCTCTGTGGCCAAGGAGAGGAGGTTGGAGGGCTGATGTCTCTGTGGCCAAGGAGGGGAGGTTGGAAGGCTGATGTCTCTGTGGCCAAGGAGGGGAGGTTGGAGGCCCGAAATCTGAGAGACTGAGGCCAAGGAGAGGAGGTTGGAAGCTTGATGTCTCTGTGGCCAAGGAGAGGAGGTTGGAGGGCTGATGTCTCTGTGGCCAAGGAGGGCAGGTTGGAGGGCTGATGTCTCTGTGGCCAAGGAGGGGAGGTTGGAAGGCTGATGTCTCTGTGGCCAAGGAGGGGAGGTTGGAGGCTTGATGTCTCTGTGGCCAAGGAGGGGAGGTTGGAAGCTTGATGTTTCTGTCGCCAAGGAGGGGAGGTTGGAAGCTTGATGTCTGTGTGGCCAAGGAGGGGAGGTTGGAAGCTTGATGTCTGTGTGGCCAAGGAGGGGAGGTTGGAAGCTTGATGTTTCTGTCGCCAAGGAGGGGAGGTTGGAAGCTTGATGTCTGTGTGGCCAAGGAGGGGAGGTTGGAAGCTTGATGTTTCTGTCGCCAAGGAGGGGATGTTGGAAGCTTGATGTCTGTGTGGCCAAGGAGGGGAGGTTGGAGGGCTGATGTCTCTGTGGCCAAGGAGGGGAGGTTGGAAGCTTGATGCCTCTGTGGCCAAGGAGGGGAGGTTGGAAGCTTGATGTCTCTGTGGCCAAGGAGGGGAGGTTGGAAGCTTGATGTCTCTGTCACCAAAGAGGGCAGGTTGGAGGGCTGATGTCTCTGTGGCCAAGGAGGGCAGGTTGGAGGGCTGATGTCTCTGTGGCCAAGGAGGGGAGGTTGGAAGGCTGATGTCTCTGTGGCCAAGGAGGGGAGGTTGGAGGCCCGAAATCTGAGAGACTGAGGCCAAGGAGAGGAGGTTGGAAGCTTGATGTCTCTGTGGCCAAGGAGAGGAGGTTGGAGGGCTGATGTCTCTGTGGCCAAGGAGGGGAGGTTGGAAGGCTGATGTCTCTGTGGCCAAGGAGGGGAGGTTGGAGGCCCGAAATCTGAGAGACTGAGGCCAAGGAGAGGAGGTTGGAAGCTTGATGTCTCTGTGGCCAAGGAGAGGAGGTTGGAGGGCTGATGTCTCTGTGGCCAAGGAGGGCAGGTTGGAGGGCTGATGTCTCTGTGGCCAAGGAGGGGAGGTTGGAAGGCTGATGTCTCTGTGGCCAAGGAGGGGAGGTTGGAGGGCTGATGTCTCTGTGGCCAAGGAGGGGAGGTTGGAAGGCTGATGTCTCTGTGGCCAAGGAGGGGAGGTTGGAAGGCTGATGTCTCTGTCGCCAAGGAGGGCAGGTTGGAGGCCCGAAATCTGAGAGACTGAGGCCAAGGAGAGGAGGTTGGAAGCTTGATGTCTCTGTGGCCAAGGAGAGGAGGTTGGAGGGCTGATGTCTCTGTGGCCAAGGAGGGGAGGTTGGAAGGCTGATGTCTCTGTGGCCAAGGAGGGGAGGTTGGAGGCCCGAAATCTGAGAGACTGAGGCCAAGGAGAGGAGGTTGGAAGCTTGATGTCTCTGTGGCCAAGGAGAGGAGGTTGGAGGGCTGATATCTCTGTGGCCCAGGAGGGCAGGTTGGAGGGCTGATGTCTCTGTGGCCAAGGAGGGGAGGTTGGAAGGCTGATGTCTCTGTGGCCAAGGAGGGGAGGTTGGAGGGCTGATGTCTCTGTGGCCAAGGAGGGCAGGTTGGAGGGCTGATGTCTCTGTGGCCAAGGAGGGGAGGTTGGAGGGCTGATGTCTCTGTGGCCAAGGAGGGGAGGTTGGAGGGCTGATGTCTCTGTGGCCAAGGAGGGGAGGTTGGAGGGCTGATGTCTCTGTGGCCAAGGAGAGGAGGTTGGAGGGCTGATGTCTCTGTGGCCAAGGAGAGGAGGTTGGAGGGCTGATGTCTCTGTGGCCAAGGAGAGGAGGTTGGAGGGCTGATGTCTCTGTGGCCAAGGAGAGGAGGTTGGAGGGCTGATGTCTCTGTGGCCAAGGAGAGGAGGTTGGAGGGCTGATGTCTCTGTGGTCAAGGAGGGGAGGTTGGAGGGCTGATGTCTCTGTGGCCAAGGAGGGGAGGTTGGAGGGCTGATGTCTGTGTGGCCAAGGAGAGGAGGTTGGAGGGCTGATGTCTCTGTGGCCAAGGAGGGGAGGTTGGAGGGCTGATGTCTCTGTGGCCAAGGAGGGGAGGTTGGAGGGCTGATGTCTGTGTGGCCAAGGAGGGGAGGTTGGAGGTCTGATGTCTCTGTGGCCAAGGAGGGGAGGTTGGAGGGCTGATGTCTCTGTGGCCAAGGAGGGGAGGTTGGAGGGCTGATGTCTCTGTGGCCAAGGAGGGGAGGTTGGAAGCTTGATGTCTCTGTGGCCAAGGAGGGGAGGTTGGAGGGCTGATGTCTCTGTGGCCAAGGAGGGGAGGTTGGAGGGCTGATGTCTCTGTGGCCAAGGAGGGGAGGTTGGAGGGCTGATGTCTCTGTGGCCAAGGAGGGGAGGTTGGAGGGCTGATGTCTCTGTGGCCAAGGAGGGGAGGTTGGAGGTCTGATGTCTCTGTGGCCAAGGAGGGGAGGTTGGAGGGCTGATGTCTCTGTGGCCAAGGAGGGGAGGTTGGAGGGCTGATATCTCTGTGGCCAAGGAGGGGAGGTTGGAGGGCTGATGTCTCTGTGGCCAAGGAGGGGAGGTTGGAGGGCTGATGTCTCTGTGGCCAAGGAGGGGAGGTTGGAAGCTTGATGTCTCTGTGGCCAAGGAGGGGAGGTTGGAAGCTTGATGTCTCTGTGGCCAAGGAGGGGAGGTTGGAAGCTTGATGTCTCTGTGGCCAAGGAGGGCAGGTTGGAGGGCTGATGTCTCTGTGGCCAAGGAGGGGAGGTTGGAGGGCTGATGTCTCTGTGGCCAAGGAGGGGAGGTTGGAAGCTTGATGTCTGTGTGGCCAAGGAGGGGAGGTTGGAGGGCTGATGTCTGTGTGGCCAAGGAGGTGAGGTTGGAGGGCTGATGTCTCTGTGGCCAAGGAGGGGAGGTTGGAAGCTTGATGTCTCTGTGGCCAAGGAGGGGAGGTTGGAGGGCTGATATCTCTGTGGCCAAGGAGGGGAGGTTGGAGGGCTGATGTCTCTGTGGCCAAGGAGGGGAGGTTGGAGGCCCGAAATCTGAGAGACTGAGGCCAAGGAGAGGAGGTTGGAAGCTTGATGTCTCTGTGGCCAAGGAGGGGAGGTTGGAGGCCCGAAATCTGAGAGACTGAGGCCAAGGAGAGGAGGTTGGAAGCTTGATGATTCTGTGGCCAAGGAGGGGAGGTTGGAGGGCTGATGTCTCTGTGGCCAAGGAGGGGAGGTTGGAGGGCTGATGTCTGTGTGGCCAAGGAGGGGAGGTTGGAGGGCTGATGTCTCTGTGGCCAAGGAGGGGAGGTTGGAGGGCTGATGTCTCTGTGGCCAAGGAGGGGAGGTTGGAGGGCTGATGTCTCTGTGGCCAAGGAGGGGAGGTTGGAAGGCTGATGTCTCTGTGGCCAAGGAGGGGAGGTTGGAGGGCTGATGTCTCTGTGGCCAAGGAGGGGAGGTTGGAGGGCTGATGTCTGTGAGTTGCAGAGTCCAGGGGCCAACAGAATTATTCGTTGTTAATGCAGATGACACATTTCAGAGTGTGTTTCAATGTGCGTGTGATAAATAAATCTGGGGCGAAATGGTGGTGTAATGGTGAGCACAATGCTTTACAGTACAGACAACCCAGGTTCAATTCCCCCAACAGCCTGTAAGGAGTTTGTATGTTCTCCCTGTGACCGCGCAGTTCAAAGACATACTGGTTGGTAGGTTAACTGGTCATTGTAAATTCTCCTGTGATTAGGCTAGGATTAAATTGGGGGATTGCTAGACAGCGTGGCTCGATGGGTGGAACGGCCTGTTCCACACTGTATCTCAATAAGTAAATAAATCTGAAATGTGAACCATGGCAGCGAGAGGATTAAACTCTGGAACATAAAGCGAGTCTTTTCCTACAAACTACAGAAGTCCCTTACCAGCATTCTTTGGTAGAGGAAATATACTGTCCTTGGTATTAGCACTTACCTCCCTGATCGCCTGCTGTATCCTTACATTAGATCTTAGTAATTCATGTATAAGGACAAGTCTCAGTGGACACCAACACTTGACAATACTTCACGATGTGCTGAAGGGTCTCGGCCTGAAACATCGATTGTATCTTTTCCATAGACGCTGCCTGGCCTACTGCGTTCCTCCAGCATTTTGTGTGTGTTGTTAATATTTCACATGCCTTCCTTTCTAAAACCCCCCCAAAGCCTCTCTGTGTCCCCTTTGCCACTTACACTACTCAGCGTCACCGGCAAATTGGACACGGAGGCAGTGGGATTTCCCAATGATCGGACAACAGATTGTTGGAGTGTTACTGTTGCTGTCGTTTTCAATGTGTGCCTGGGGGATGGAATGTTTACCTGCCCTGAGCTTTAACTACTGTGTCCCTGTTGTGCAGGCTGTATTCCTGTATCAGATCCAGGTCCGCTATCTCCTGAACCAGGTATGCCTAATGACGCTGCTTTTAAACTGTGGGGATGTTCTGGGTCTGAGAGGCCTAGATAGAGTGGATGCAGTGAAATGTTTCCTGTAGTGGGAAAGTCTAGGAACAGGAGGCGTGGCCTTACAATGCCAACAGATCAGAGATTAGGAATTTCTTTAGCCAGATGGAGGTGAATTTATGGAACTCATTACCACAGACGGCTGTGGAGGCCAAGTCATTGGGTTTATTTAAAGCAGAGGTTGATAGGTTCTTGATTAGTAAAGGCATCAAAGGTTACGGAAGAAGGAAGAAGAATGGGATTAAGAGGGATAATAAATCAGCCATGATCAAATGGTGGAGCACACTCGATGGGCTAAATGGCCTAATTCTCCTTCTGTGTCTTCTGGGCACGTGTCCAAACTGGTCATTGTAAATTGTCCCATGATAAGGCTGGGGTTGAATTGGGGGCTGATTGACGGCATGGCTCAAAGGGCAGGAAATGCATATTCTGCCCCGTATCTTGTCAAATAAAATCAAAAGAAGAGTGCAGAATAACATGTAACAGCTACAGAGAAAGGGCAGTGCAGATAGACAGTAAGATGCAAGATCACAATAAGGTTGAGTTATCAGACTGTTGAATGGGCTTCCTGTTTGGTTTGGCCTCACAATCTATATTTTATTGTTTTATCTCATTTTATCTCAGTGCACTGTGTAGTGATCTGATGGGTATGAAGAGTATGCAAGACAAGCTTTTCACTGTAGTAACTGTAATAAACCAAAAGGGACCATTCAGTAGTTTTACAACAGTGGGGTAGAAGCTGTCTGTGAGCCTGGTTGTACGTGCTTCCAGTCTTTAGTATCTCCTGCCTGATGGGAGAGAGGAGAACAGAGAAGATCTGGGGTGCGTGGGGTCTTAGATTATGCTGGCACCTTTACCGAGGGGGTGAGAAGTGTAGACGGAACTTTTGTGGGATCTGATACAGGGATTGAGGTTCTCAGGTACTGCAATCTGAGTTGTCGTGGGCTAGACATTCTTGGGAGTCCACTGGGGGGTGTTGAATTCCTTCAAGGAGGCTTCAAAGTGCTGAATCCTCCACTCTGTCCATCTGGTAGCATCTTCCCAGGACGGGGCTCAGAATAAGGTGTTCAATGTGGACCGTGCAACACAGCTGGCTAAGGATAGCTAGCAAGGAGGCCTTGAATAACAAACGGCCTGCCAGAGAAACTCACCCAGGTCGAGCAGCGTCTGTGGAGGGGTTGGTGGGATGGAAAGGAGTTGTCAACGTTTCAGGTCGAAACGCTGCCTGGGATTAGACTGGAGGGGGGGGGATGACGGGTCTAGGCTGGAGAAGGGAAGTGGGGCGGTGGGGGCAGAACGGATCGGTAGTCTTAGGAGGATGTGGGCCACGGAGGGGAGGCCTGAACTGCAAGCCTGAGGCACTGAAAGGGCTGCTGGATGTGCTGGTCTCTGATGGGCTGGTCACTGCTGGATGTGCTGGTCTCTGATGGGAATGTGTTTCTCTGCTCCCTCTCCAGGGAATCATTATGCCCCAGATACTCACTGGGCTGGTGGCCAACATCCTCAGCGTGATAATGAACTACATCTTCCTGATGATACTGAAATTGGGCGTGCTGTGAGTATTGGCCGTGTTGCCAGACAAAGACGAGTTTGTTATCTTATTTACTGAGGTGGGGAGGGCTTTACCCATGATGAACTATCGTGTATGCACAGGTGTATGCACAATGAAAAACCTTCCTGCAGCAGCATCAGAGGCATATAACCTCAGATGCACAACATTCACAAGAAAAACATAAATTAAACATAAACTACACAATTTTTACAACAATACAAAAGGTTCATAATTTATTTTAGTGCAGCAATCAGAATAGTCATAGTGTTATACGGATGCAGTGATTAGGGTTGTGCGGATTGGTTCGAGAACCATATGGCTGAAGGGAAGTAGCTGTTTTTCAACCTGGTAATGTGGGATTGCAGGTCACCCATACCAAACAGGTCAAGGGGTTAGCAACTCTGACTGGTAACAATTTTGGGACTAACAACTCTGACTGGTAAAGTAAAATTGTTACAGAAACAGCAACGAAGAATCCTTCTACATCTGAGTGCGACGGTATTCCTGAGTCTCCACCCGGGACTTACATGACTGACAGCAGTGAAAACCGAGAGGAAGCTACTGGCATGGTGAAGGAAGCTATTGGCACGGCGAAGGAAGCCCTGAACACTGCCAGGACCAAGACCAAAGTTGGTTTTCATGGCCAAGGACAGACGGAGATGGGGGACCTTCATTGCTGCCCTAAACCCCAGTGGCATAACAGGCACCCCTTTCCCTCTGCCTGAAGATGGCATGGTAGGGACCTTTGACGATGATGCCTCTTTGAGGCAGTGCTTCTTATACATACTACTGGCGGGCGGGAGAGATGTGTCCATGATGCACTGGGCTGAGTCCACCATTATCTGCAGCTTTGTATGTTCCTGTGCATTTGATCTTCTATACTAGACCCTGACACAACCAGTCAGAACACTTTCAACAGTACATCTATAGAAGTTTGTTAGAGTGTTTGGTGACAAACCAAACCTCCTTGTGATTTTATGAGTGAATACCTTGGCCCATCTGATCTCCTTCATTCCTGCCCAAAATGGCAAATGATCTACTTCCAAAGCTGTTCTGAATTCTGTGCTAGGAAGTCCTTTACTGAAGTCGGCACTCTATCCTTTACAACATGAGCTTTGGCACCAAGTATATTGTCTCCATCTAAGGTCTGAGGTAAAATAACAAGTGCACCCTCCCCTCTCCAAATGCTCATCCTCCTCACTAATCCCATTGGCTGACTGACACATCAATCATGAAGGAGTCTTGCTGCTGTTCTTTCTGTTGGTTGCCTCCCATATCTGCTCTGATGAAGCCCTCCCTGCTTCTCTCCATTGGTTGCCCCTTATGCCCATCTTAGTGAAGTCATTGCCTTCCTAAACCTAAACGAGTCTTGGAAAGCTGACTGGATAACCTTGACTGTCAATCGATCAATCTACGTTCCCTCATTTCCAATAAATTTGTTTCTAAACAATGAACAGTCCATTCCTACAAATGTTAAGATGCATTGATATTTTTAAGCCCTGTGTAGTTCTCTCTGTGAGTTGACTAGTCTTCATATTGACCATTCATGTAAACTTTGACCCTGTTGCTTGGCACTAAATAATTCTGAGCAATCACTTCATTGGTTATTAAAAAGTTACTTTGAAGAAGAACTTAAATCAGTATCAAGATGTGGGTGTTGAAGAATTAGAACTGGTAGCAATTTGAAACTCACTCAATAGACACCAGCTGATCTCATCCCCATGTCCGTTCCTGAGGCACAGACACTTACAGCAGATCATCGGATCAGAGGCCCACAACTGGGGCTCTCCCACCTATCCCGGAGCTCCCACTCTACAGTGATGCTGCAGGGATAGCAAGGTGCTCGGCACCAGAAAGGCCAAAAGCAGTGGGCGGCTGGGCTGAAGTGATGGTAATTTGGTAAGCTGGTAAATTGGTGTCACCTGTACTGAGGTACAGTGAGGAACTGGCCGTGAATACCGTTTACACAGATCAACTCATCCTAACAGTGCATGGAGGTAGTACCAGGTAAAATATTAACAAAATGCAGAATAAGGTGATACAATTACAAAGGAATTGCAGTGCAGGCAGACACTAAGCTGCAAGGTCACAACAAGATAGACTGTGAGGTAAAGAGTCCATCTTATCGTACAAGGGGGTTGTTCAATATTCTGTAACAGCAGGGTAGAAGCTGTCCTTGAGCCTGGTGGTACGTGCTTTCAGGTTCGTGTATCGTCAACCTGATGGGAGAGGGAATGTCCAGGTTGGGTGGGATCTTTGATTATGTTGGCTGCTTTCCCAAGGCAGTGAGAAGTGTAGACAGAGCCCATAGAGGGGAGATGGTTTCTGTGATGCGCTAAGCTGTGTTCACACCTCTCTGCGGTTTCTTGTGGTATTTATTTAATTTCTTTCATTCTTTCTTTCCTCCTTTGTTCCTTTCCTTCTTCCATAGAACCTTCTTGGCTGTGCTGAACCATTTTTCTGCCTAGTCCCACTGACCTGCACCTGGACCATATCCCTCCATACACCTCTCATCCACGTACCTGTCCAAGTTTTTCTTAAATGTTAAAAGTGAGCCCGCATTTACCACTTCAACTGGCAGCTCATTCCACATTCCCACCACTCTCTGTGTGAAGAAGCCCCCCCCCCAATGTTCCCTTTAAACTTTCCCCCTTCACCCTTAACCCATGTCCTCTGGTTTTTTTCTCCCCAAGCCTCAGTGGAAAAAGCCTGCTTGCATTCATTCTATCTATACCCATCATAATTTTATATACCTCTATCAAATCTCCCCTCATTCTTCTACATTCCAGGGAATAAAGTCCTAACCTATTCAACCTTTCTCTGTAACTCAGTTTCTCAAGTCCCGGCAACATCCTTGTAAACTTTCTCTGCACTCTTTCAACCTTATTAATATCCTTCCTGTAATTCGGTGACTAAAACTGCACACAATACTCCAAATTCGGTCTCACCAATGTCTTATACAACCTCACCATAACATTCCAACTCTTATACTTGGATTTATAAAGGCCAATGTACCAAAAGCTCTCTTTACTACCCTATCTACCTGTGATGCCACTTTTAGGGAATTGTGTATCTGTATTCCCAGATCCCTCTGTTCTACTGCACTCCTCAGTGTCCTACCATTTACCTTGTATGTGCTACCTTGGTTTTTCCTTCCTTCCTTCTTTCTTTTCTTTCCCTTATTAATTCCATGATTTCAATCCTGACCCCACATTTTTTGGGCATTAACCTGTGAACTCTGTGAAGGCACGTTTCTGTTACCCAAGTGACTGTAACATGGGGAGCGCCTCCCTGTGCCTAACGGTCAGAGCAGACACGGTAGGCCGACGGGTGACTCTGTGACTAACGCGTCCACTCCTTTCATTACAGGGGCTCAGCTTGCGCCAACCTCATTGCCCAATACTGCCAGATCATCATGCTGTTTGTCTATGTCAGATGGAGGAGGTTGTATCTCCACACCTGGGGAGGTAATTCAGCCTCTCCAGAAACTTTCCCCACAGATTGACAGTGAGGGATTCAACAGAGGGTGGTACCTGTCTTCCTAGAAAGCTAACAGGAAATTGGATGGTCAAAATCAGGGGAGGGTTAATTAGACTGTGCGTTTTCAAGGGCAAATGATTAATTACAAGTTGGAAACCATCCTCCGGGACAAGAGTTGCAGAACAGGGCTGCTTAGAGTAAGCCAACACAGCTCAAACGGCCAAGAGGCCTCCACCTCTGCCCTAGTGGCTCTGTAAGAGGGAATGATCTTAAGGAGAAACAGCCAGGCAGGAAACATCAGATTGTTATTGTATCCCGTCTGAGTCACTACCATCCGTCCTTAATAAAGTCTCAGATGTATGAGACTCCAAAGCCACAGCAATGTGGTTAAAGTGATGGATGCCGGTTCAGTTGGAACAATTAAGAGAAGTTTTGATAGGTACATGTATGGGAGGTCTGTGGAGGGTTATGGTCCAGGTGCAGGTTGATGGGACTAGGCAGAATAGTAGTTTGGCATGGACTAGGTTGGCCAGTGGTCCTGTTCCCATGCTGTAGTGCTCTATAACTTTAAATCAGAAAGTGTCCGAAACACTCAACAAGTCAGTCAGCTTCTGTGGAGAGAGAAACAGAGTTAATGTTTCTGGGTGGAGAAAACTGGGGAAAGCGAAAAGCAATTTTAAGTCATGGAGAAGGTTGGGAGAGGAGTGTGTTTGATAGGGTGAAGAGTGTGTTTGATAGGGTGAGACCAGGGTTGTCAAAGGGATAAGCTGGTGAAGATGTGAGGGAATTTGAGTGAAATAGTGAGAGAGATATAGAGTTAGAGAGGGAGGTTGAGTGAAAAGGAGACAAAGAGTAGATAGACAGATGGATAGACTGATAGATAACAATACAGGTAGACAGACAGGTAAATGCATATATCGATGGACAGACAGATAGGTAAATAGATAAACTGATAGAGAGATAGACAGACAGATGGATAGACAGATGGATAACTATACAGACAGACAGAAAGATAAATGTATATATCGACGGACAGATAGGTAAATAGATAGACTGACAGAGAGGTAGACAGATAGATGGATAGACAAACAGACTGACAGATGAATAGATAATAGAGGACATGAACAGAGGAAAGTAAAAGCTGTGAAATGCAGAAATGTGGAGACTCTCTGTCTCAGCAAGTCCAGTGAACAACGGGGAGAGAGAAGAGCTGAAGAAATATTGCATTAGTTCTGATACAGTCACAAAGTGAGTACTCAAAGCTCCAGAAGGCTGTAACTTGCCCAGCCAGACCGTGCAGTACCATTTCTTGGGGTTGTGTAGGGTGTTGCTATAACAATGCAGGAAGCCTCGGGCTTGTAAGTCAGAGGAGCTGGGTGGAGAGGGGAAGTAGAGAATTACAGTGGCAGCCAGTGAGAGGTGTAGGATTGCTCCTGCAGGCTGAACACAAATGTTTTGCAAAACAGTCAC